>NW_018408265.1:73060-88723 GCF_002113885.1 Mizuhopecten yessoensis
GTCACTATGTAAGGGTGTGACCATGTGTGAGTCACTATGTAAGGGTGTGACCATGTGTGAGTCACTATGTAAGGGAATGACCATGTGTGAGTCACTATGTACGGGTGTGACCATGTGTGAGTCACTATGTAAGGGTGTGACCATGTGTGAGTCACTATGTAAGGGTGTGACCATGATTGTGAATGCATTTTCTTCTCTTTCAATAGTGTTGAATTGTACGTGTATTGTTCGTTATTTCTGTAACTCTTCATTTCTGGAGGAAATAAAGGAAATAATAACATGTTTTTCCGATCGTGTATGAAAATAGGCATTTTGTTTCGAAGGAAAATCATTCAATCCAATGTATCCAAAAACAATATTTATTTCATTCTTTTAACTTCAAGCTTCGGAACAGTATTCATAAGTTTAGTTTTAGAAAAGTATTTTTTTCATCGACTAATGTATATCTACAGTACAAAACATTCGTTCTTCAGCAACACAACAAAGATATTACCTCGCCTGTATTTCTTTAAAGTTGAGTATCATATTGTAACGTATATGTTACCTTGCCAGTCAGAAATATAGGAGGACATAGATAAAAAATAAAAAATAAAAAATGTAATTCAGGCATTCAGTGTTTCAGTGATATTATTGGGAACACATTTTATTTTTGCCATGTCCGTAGGTATTGAAATGTTTTCAACATCTTAGGTTACTCGTTTTAGTCGTAAAACAGGTATGTTTCACATTAAATTGGTTACGTGTTACACTCATGCTACTAAGCATTATCACTAAAACACACTTTAAATCGATGTAATCATCACTTGTGATCAAATATCTTCACCTACCTGAAATGTTCACATAACCAAGTCAGTTTTATTCCCGAAAGTAATGCACCAAAACAGAAACGTGACCAAAGTGAACATACACGTTACATATTTTCCAAGTGATGTGATCCCTTATCCTCACATATCCCTACCTTTTCTTTCATAGCTTTTCACTAATTAATTTTTGAAATCCATTTATAGCAGTTTAACTTTAATATTTGAACGTCTTCAATTAAGTACACAAATTAATCAGAGGCGGATCCAAGGGGGTGTCACCAGTGCACGTGACACCTCCGTGTCCTTGACTTATTTTTGTAATGCCCATATAGATATACTACATATATTGTGTGGATTGAATATTCAATGATTTTTTAATTCTTGACTGGTGATTATATTTATGTATTACGCTGTCCAAACCACACAACCTCCCATCCCACTCAACTGAAACAGGATTGTAAATTCAGTGTTGATTGGTTGACACTAATTGATATCACCAGGGACTATACAGATTTGTGCACCCCAGTATCATCTAAATGGGTCAGCGAACCACGATAAACACTTTCTACCTATATGGTTGGAGGTCCGTGGTAGCCACAGGGCAGAGGTGTTGCATTTGCAAGAAGGACAATTGACATCACATTTTAAGGCTTTAAAATGAGGAATCATTATAGGAAAGTTATGTCAGTAAATCCCCTTCCTGTGTCAGAAAAGGTGATTTCTATAGCTGTAGGATTTGTATTTCCCTTCTGACGTCAGAAAAGCTAATGTCTGTAGTTGTAGGATTTGTATTTCCCTTCTGATGTCAGAAAAACTAATTTCTGTAGTTGGAGGATTTGTATTTCCCTTCTGACCTCAGAAAAGCTAATGTCGATAGTTGTAGGATTTGTATTTCCCTTCTGACGTCAGAAAAGCTAATTTCTGTAGTTGTAGGATTTGTATTTCCCTTCTGACGTCAGAAAAGCTAATGTCTGTAGTTGTAGGATTTGTATTTCCCTTCTGACGTCAGAAAAGCTAATGTCTGTAGTTGTAGGATTTGTATTTCCCTTCTGACGTCAGAAAAGCTAATGTCTGTAGTTGTAGGATTTGTATTTCCCTTCTGACGTCAGAAAAGCTAATGTCTGTAGTTGTAGGATTTGTATTTCCCTTCTGACGTCAGAAAAGCTAATGTCTGTAGTTGTAGGATTTGTATTTCCCTTCTGACGTCAGAAAAGCTAATGTCTGTAGTTGTAGGATTTGTATTTTCCTTCTGACTTAAGAAAAGCTAATTTCTATAGCTGTAGGATTTGTATTTCCATTCTGACGTCAGAAAAGCTAATGTCTGTAAAAATATTTAAATATTGGTTTAAATTGCTCAATACCGAAAACTGTATTTTGAAATCCTGTTATGAAAATATGCTGCTAATCAAGGATCCATGGGTCTGTGAAATAAAAGATGAATTGTATCGTTTAGGCTTAGGATACATCCGGGACGCACAGAATGGAAACAATTTCACTTTTTTAATTATTAAGGCAAGATTATTTGACATTTTTAATCAAGAGGGATATAGTTTAGTTACAGGTATGTCTAAAGGTATGCTTTACAGATAATTAAACAGTACAATTTTACTACAATCGTATCCAACAAAATCAGTTAATATCGGTTATATGAAAGAAATTGCTCAACTTAGGCTGTCAGCTCACAAATTAAACATTGAATCTGGACGTTATGTTGGCACTGTTAGAACTAATAGATTATGTACAAAGTGTCATCTTAATGACATAGAAGACGAGTTTATTTTGTTTTAGTTTGCACAAGATATACAGATTTAAGACGGAAGTATTTAAAATGTTACTATAGAAATAACCCTAGTGTATATAAGCTTGTTCAATTACTTAATACAAAGAATATTAAAGAATTATGTAATCTTGGAAAGTATCTGATAGCGTCAAATAAGCGCCGATCAGATATATGTCAGTTTGTATGTGTGTATTGTTCATTCTACTGTGACCAATGTGGCTTTTTGTACAAATGTAAATAACACTGATAAGTCGCAAGACTTAAAGTTAATAAAGAACTTGAACTTGAACTTGTAGCTGTAGGATTTGTATTTCACTTCTGACGTCAGAAAAGCTAATGTCTGTAGTTGGAGGATTTGTATTTCCCTTCTGACGTCAGAAAAGCTTATTTCTGTAGTTGTAGGATTTGTATCCCCTTCTTGTGTCAGAAAAACCAATTTCTGTAGTTGGAGGATTTGTATTTCCCTTCTGACGTCAGAAAAGCTAATGTCTGTAGTTGTAGGATTTGTATTTTCCTTCTGACGTCAGAAAAGCTAATCTCTATAGCTGTAGGATTTGTATTTCCCTTCTGACGTCAGAAAAGCTAATGTCTGTAGTTGTAGGATTTGTATTTCCCTTCTGACGTCAGAAAAGCTAATTTCTGTAGTTGTAGGATTTGTATCCCCTTCTTGTGTCAGAAAAGCCAATTTCTGTAGTTGGAGGATTTGTATTTCCCTTCTGACGTCAGAAAAGCTAATGTCTGTAGTTGTAGGATTTGTATTTCCCTTCTGACGTCAGAAAAGCTAATGTCTGTAGTTGTAGGATTTGTATTTCCCTTCTGACGTCAGAAAAGCTAATTTCTGTAGTTGTAGGATTTGTATCCCCTTCTTGTGTCAGAAAAGCCAATTTCTGTAGTTGGAGGATTTGTATTTCCCTTCTGACGTCAGAAAAGCTAATGTCTGTAGTTGTAGGATTTGTATTTCCCTTCTGACGTCAGAAAAGCTAATGTCTGTAGTTGTAGGATTTGTATTTCCCTTCTGACGTCAGAAAAGCTAATTTCTGTAGTTGTAGGATTTGTATTTCCCTTCTGACGTCAGAAAAGCTAATTTCTGTAGTTGTAGGATTTGTATTTCCCTTCTGACGTCAGAAAAGCTAATGTCTGTAGTTGTAGGATTTGTATTTCCCTTCTGACGTCAGAAAAGCTAATTTCTGTAGTTGTAGGATTTGTATCCCCTTCTTGTGTCAGAAAAGCTAATTTCTGTAGTTGGAGGATTTGTATTTTCCTTTTGACGTCAGAAAAGCTAATCTCTATAGCTGTAGGATTTGTATTTCCCTTCTGACGTCAGAAAAGCTAATGTCTGTAGTTGAAGGATTTGAATTTCCCTTCTGACGGCAGAAAAGCTAATGTCTGTAGTTGTAGGATTTGTATCTCCTTCTTGTGTCAGAAAAGCTAATTTCTGTAGTTGGAGGATTTGTATTTCCCTTCTGACGTCAGAAAAGCTAATGTCTGTAGTTGTAGGATTTGTATCCCCTTCTTGTGTCAGAAAAGCTAATTTCTGTAGTTGTAGGATTTGTATTTCCCTTCTGACGTCAGAAAAGCTAATGTCTGTAGTTGTAGGATTTGTATTTCCCTTCTGACGTCAGAAAAGCTAATGTCTGTAGTTGTAGGATTTGTATTTCCCTTCTGACGTCAGAAAAGCTAATGTCTGTAGTTGAAGGATTTGTATTTCCCTTCTGACGTCAGAAAAGATGTACCTGATTCTAGTACCCTGTACCCTGTACCCCGTACCCTGTACCCTGTACCCCGTACCCCGTACCATGTACTCCGTAAACTGTATTTTCACAGCACAATACATTCGATACGATATGTATCTTGATACACATATCCGACTTTAAAGTTAGTTTTACAATGCATGTAGCTTTACGATGTAAATAGTAAATACAGTTCAAATATATCTTCTTTTTTAGCTGTTGTACGGTTTTTTTTCACTGGACAGTGAATAAAATCGTTTCTGGTGTTTAAAAAGAATTGATTGATAATACCCGAATTGTGAAGGTATTTCCCTATGCAGACAAACACAATGGTTTGCTACAATACACAACAAAGTCTTGAACGATTTAATGAATTGTTTCAGTCTACGCTTTACCCTGTATCCCGTACCCTGTACCCCGTAACCTGTACCCTGAACCCCGTACTCTGTACCCTGTACCTCGTACCCTGTACCCCGTACCCTGTACCCCGTACTCTGTACCCCGTACCCTGTACCCTGTACCCCGTACCCTGTACCCCATACTCTGTACCCCGTACACTGTACCCCGTACTCTGTACCCCGTACTCTGTACCCTGTACTCTGTACCCTGTACTCTGTACCCCGTACCCTGTACCCCGTACACTGTACCCCGTACCCTGTACCCCGTACTCTGTACCCTGTACCCCGTACCCCGTACTCTGTACCCCGTACCCTGTTCCCCGTACCCCGTACCCTGTACCCTGTACCCCATACTCTGTACCCCGTACCCTGTACCCCGTACCTCGTACCCGGTACCCCGTACCCTGTACCCCGTACCTCGTACCCTGTACCCCGTACCCTGTACCCCGTACCCCGTACTGTCAAAGCACCATACAATCGACACGATATGCATTTTAATACAAATATCTGTTTGAAAAAAAAAGTTTCACAATACATGATTTTAGACCTGTATATCTCCCAATAGGTAATCAACGAAAGACCTTTTTGTTAGCAATAACGTATTTAAATACGTTATTACGTTCGAATGTTGTGCTTTATTTAAGTATTGAACCATTGTTAGTTGGCCTTCATAGGCAATATGAATGCCATCTGGACAAAGGCAAATTCAATGAAGCGCGCTTAATGTTGGATTTGCCTTTGTACAGTTGGAATTCATACTGCCTATGAATGCCAATTGAAAGCGGTTCAATACTTATATTTACCATTGTAAGAATCTTTTCATCCCATAGAAAATTCAATTACGCTTATGATTATTTAGCATTTAGTTCAAATAATGCATGTATCGTGTATGCTTGTTCAATGAATAGAACAGCCATCGCCCAGGGAGGGTCAGTGCTATCCAACGTAACGAGTATGACGTCAACAATCGGTCTNGAAGTCAACAATCGGTCTATGGCATTCATGCCAACTGCATTTAGTTGGGTTATATAGTGGCAATGCCATACGATGGTAAATATATATGATATAATAATCAAATCAAAAGGGGATCATATTACATGTATCACATCAGGCACTACCAGTAAAGTCGATTCCGTCGGGGAACGATCTACGTTTTATGGGGAATATTTCTAACTTGCAACGGACAATATGACTTGGGTAGATAATATTTCATTCTGTGAAATGTATACCTCCAGAACCCAGCGACAGTTTGAGGATATAACTCGATAATCAGTCAAAACAAAACGAAAAGACAAAAACTGGCCGTTTTCAACTGATGCTCAACACCATCCAGCTACTCGACTGTTAGTCCGAATTATTCTGACGTTTTATCGACTTTTTGCGACATGTGTGTGAAAGTGACGATTTGTTTCTAAAATATCAGTTTTGAAGTGCGACCCGGGCGCGGGTCGCTTATTTTCCGCATATTATAGAGGTCCGGAGTTCTGACGTTAATCGACGACAGACCGATATAAAAAAGTCGATAAAACGTCAAAATAATTCGGACTACTCTACTGTTAAATTACAAATGTGTCTTACAAAGGCATCATAGACAAAAGTTTGTTTAAGACTTCGACAGCAATGAAGGTGTCAGTATTCGACAGCTATTTTTTATTTCAATAACAACGTAAAATAGTCCGCCAGGGAACCTATCATTCTAATATATGATTACTAAGGGGACCATTATTACATAGGCTTTCATTTCACATTGTGGTACAAATTTCGACCATGTTCACTTCTGTATGACTGCCAGCTAGTGCAAAATAACAAATCTCGTAAACGACCTCTCTCGACCTATAAGGTTAGTAAAGCAACAACGCCCAAATACGACGGCAACCGAGCAACACTATCTTTCTCCCTTGACGTCGTATTCTCGCTCCCTCGATGTCATATTCCGGGCCTCGACGCTGTATTCTGACCTTCTGGTTTCGTTGCGCATGGACGTTATTTTTTTGTCAATGAATACAATTGGTTAGATTGACAAAACGTAACAGACTTATTTTTAACGATTCACAAATTCAGAGATCTAGACAAAGCTGCAATATGACGGAGTGGACATGAGTTGAGAAGTGAATATAATACATGGACAATTACGACTGTTTTATCATTTTGTAGACTGACCAACAAAGTCAAAAACACCTCATAACTTTTTTAAGTTATCGTACGATTATTTTCTTGCAGTTTGAGTACAAACAGAGTACTAGTAAGCAGCGGCTCACAAATTTATATCTAACATCGCGATCAGAAAATCGTTGGAAAATGTGACCTTTGACCTTTGAAACTTGAACACCAATGCCCACCAAAATCTAATTAGATATAACCTTTATTTCATTCGGTTGAAAAACTTACCACAATATACAACCGGATAAGATTTATTATTCAAGAGGATTAATTATGGAAATTAAAAACACAATCTCGATAAACTTGAATAGATTCTTTCAGGTAGGGACAGGTCTGCCACCCGTGCGAATTTACTGAGACTATTGAAAGTCAGGGAGGTGGGTCATTATATCCAAATCATATCCAAATTCCACCTATGCGTTATATATCAGTACGTATTAATCACTTTTGGATCATTTTAGTCACTGATGGTTAGTATTCATCCTTTCTGGACCTTTTTTAATATTTGGCATTGTATACTTTTTTGTATCTAAACATGATTTCCTTTCTATTGTCGGAAAGGGGCATTGTGTCAATGGTTTTTTTTCAAAATTTAAATAAAATTTAATGCATGTCAGAATATAAATGAATTTTACAAAAGTTTATACAATTTAGCAATTTCCTCTCATGAAAACAAGTTTATCATAAACAAAAAGATTCATCAAATATTCTACAAAATATTCAAGACTGAGATGCAACAAGGAGGTAAAATATGGTAAATCAATCATAATTGTTTGAGAATAAAAAGAAGAAATATTATTAAGTCCCACAAACCACCAGGTTTCAAACAAGTACGACCAACCCCTTTCCCTTTGTGTCAAACATTATATTGACCATGTATATCTTGGATATCAAAACAAGGAGAGGTCTATTTACGTTTCCGTACATCTGCTCAGCTATCACGATTTCAATACAATACTATTATGAAGCGATTCATACGTAAAGTCTAAGTAAAGCGCCCGAAATAATAAGTCGAGCGCTCGAGAAGGAATGTCGAGCGCTCGAGATAATTAATGAAGAAAATGTTATTGTGCATGTCTTAAATGTACCACCTATCCTGCTGAGAAGCAATTGTTTTTCCCGCCACCAGACGCAGGGATTATCCTCGGGTTTATTTTTCTGAGCGAGCGGAGTGATCTCTGTGATGGGGAACTTCATTTTTTTCACATAAAAGTTTCAGAGGGCATACGAGCTAACATCCTCGATATCCAGGGGCTACGCTCACTTTCGCTCTCTGCACCCCTGGAATATGTCATAGCAAAATTGAAGGCTCCGTGTACGCCACCTTGTTGATGAGACAAGAATACTAGTTCGATCCTTTGATGTACATCAAAAGAATCTCGCGGTCACGTAACGGTAAATAATGACAGGCTTTGAAGTCGGGCGTCTCTCCTTTGTAATCTTCAAAGGACATGACTGTAATATCAGACCGGAAGCAGATTGTTTTCCGCATGCAATATAGCGGCAAGTTTTTTGATCACAGAACATATTAGGCCTGAGTAGCTTTGGATACAGTATGTATAGGTACTACAAAAGATCATATTGAGAACACAAGTTGGGATTAATTGTTTTGTTTGTAAAACATTGTTGATGGGTCGGTAGGACCTGCCCCAATTATTACACATTGTAATTAGCTTTGCTCTATTGAGATGTGTTCTTGTTAATGTATTGTGATCTTCTTGATGTCAATTTCTGGACAAAATGACCGCTGAATACATGTGGAGGTAACGTCTCGGGCCAGATTTTTGTGACCGCTGGCCGCATTACACAGGTGTGGCTGCTTATTTCAGGTTCATTGTATATATTTTTTTATCGGGCGGACCACAGACTGACCACATAAGGGAGTTGGCTGCTTATTTCAGGTGACCGCTCAAGTAGGTTTGACTGTAGTTCGTTTGTCTGCATAGGATCACACTTACAAATAAAGTAATCATCAATTCTTCAATAAAATCTTCACCTATTCTTTTTAAATACGTCCGAAACGATTTTATCAACACTGCAGTGATACAAAATACGTAAAACAGTTCGAACAAAGATATACTTGAACAGTATTTACTATTTACATCGTAAAGCTATGACATCTGTATAAAATCCCGAAAACATATATTGTTTACTCTTAAAGTCAGATATGTGTATCAAGATACATATCGTATCGAATGTATTGTGCTGTGAAAATATTGTTCACAGGGTACGGGGTACAGGGTACAGGGTTACAGGATACAGGGTACAGGGTACGGGTACAGGGTACAGGGTACGGGGTACAGGGCACATGGTACAGGGTACGGGGTACAGGGCACAGGATACAGGGTACGGGGTACAGGGCACAGGATACAGGGTACGGCGTACAGGGCACAGGGTACAGGGTACGGGGTACAGGGTACAGGATACAGGGTACGGGGTACAGGGTACAGGATACAGGGTACGGGGTACAGGGCACAGGATACAGGGTACGGGGTACAGGGTACTATAATCAGGTACATGGAATATATTATCGTGTGTATAGTGATCATTACACGTTGCTTATATTTTAAGTAGTGGGGGTGCGAGGCCAAGTTGGGGGTTTGCCTACCCAATAAAAATAAATAAATTCAAGAAGGTCTATTTTCTGGATTAGATTTAAGCAGACTTGATTTGTCTCTGATTTACATTTTTGGGAAAGGTATTTATTGCGATTTTTTTTAAAATTTTACGTTTCTTATGCAATAAAGGTTTGAAATACACGTATTTATTCTATATTTTTACTCATCAAAATTATATGTACTCATTTGCATATAGAGAGCTTCGCGCCTGCAAGATGAAAATAATAAAAAGAAACCTACGACACGAGATTCCAGCAAGCTTCTTGCGTAATTGTCAGTATCAAGGTCACAGTTCACTTCATCAAATGATCTGGTAGGCTTGTCCAATATTTGAGTCACTAACGTTCTGATTAACTAGCCAAAACAAATACCCGGCGCTTGGACTTATTGTCAGAATTATAAATTGTTCCAGATTGTTCTATAATTTTCCAAAACAGTTTTCTGTTTATACATGAGAGATGAGTATGTTCAATACCTTAAAACATGAGTTGAATGGTAAAGCTAACCATGCTTTGATAACTTGAAACTGCTGTGGGTCAAGGGTCGCCGCCGCGGTACCTGTGAGTTGCAAACGCTGTTTACCCTCATTTAGATTACGGACTAACCAAATCAGTCACATTTGGACGAAATATTTTATTTCTAGGGTTGAAAGCATATCTCAATACATCTGTCAAGATCCAATAGGACGGATGGTTTTCACTGCGCTGATTGGAGACAAGACATTTTGTTTCGTTATCTTGTCCGTTATATTTCCTCTTAAACTATTAAACAAAGAGAATATGAAGATCTTAATACATCTCCGTTTTTCGTCAAAGTATTTCGGCTTCACCTTTAATTGACATCGCATCACGTTAATGTACATCAGCAGCACCACCTGTAACTAGGTCGTCGAAAGCAGCTGAATTTACATATGTATGCAAGATTCTGACTTCGAATACGAAATATTGCAAGAATGGTTGGTGCAAATAACTGACCATCCCAAACACCGTGTGCTGCTTAAACAACTGAAATATAGCCTCGTGTTACTCAGAGACGTTAGCTAGATATTTTCAGTCAAAAATAAAAATCGTTAGCATAATGTCGATATAAACAATATCGTGTTTGTCGGCGAATTGTCGTCCCGATCAGAGTGAAGGTTAAAACAATTTATGTTGTGCACGTCTTTTTAAGCGGCTTGTAATTATATAGCTTGTTATTGTTTCTCAAAAATAGGAACAACAACCGTTATCCTGACCCTGACTTACCCCATTGTTCTCCACAGACCACGTGCACCCTTTGAACAAGACAATGTAGCCACATGTAGCGATTGCTCAAGAAACAGTTAACGCCAAAGTTTTCCCCCTATTTTCTGCAGTAATTTAAATCAAAGCCCTCTCATAGGAATTTTCGCCAACAGCAGACTCAAATCGCCAATCATGTTTTACTTTCGCCAATGGTACCAGTACACGAGGCAACCGCCGCGATATATTTTTTGATGAAACTTTTAAGGCCGTTTTCGGATAATATACACAATCAACTGTTTTATCACCAACCCTCCTAAGTAAGGCAAATCTTAATATATCTAACCGATTAAGACGGCTACGTCACCAAATACAAAGAATGGTTGTCAGTCAGTCTCCCTCTACCCCCGCCCCCCACCCATTTGCACCTGTCACAAAAGCGTAAGAGAAGTGATGTGTGCTGAATGAATATGGGGCGGAGTCATTTATATACCAATTAAGGCAGGCTTGCGAACTTGATTGAAATGGGGCTAGGTGAAGTTAAGTGTATTCATTTTCTGTGACCGATGTCGGATTATTTGAACGGGGCAGATTTTTCAGCTGGTGTTAGACCTTATACAGCTAGGGGAAACAGTTGAGACACCCTACCCTAGCGGACACATTTTCAGGGATAATTTTGTGATGTTTTGAAAAAGAAAGTGATAACGTTAGTTTGACACAGTTGGGAACTTTAATTCCGACGCAGTCTTTATCGGCATTTTCTAGAACTGATACCCAAGTGTCGAGAATTAACGTCCGACGGTATCGCCAAACACACATGGAGAGGATCCAATACTAAACGGTGTGCTTCAATAAAAACACATGGAGAGGATCCAATACTAAATGGTGTGCTTCAATAAAAACAGCCTTGGATTTCTGGCTATCAAGATTTATCATCGACATTAAAATGAAGGATGGAACTCCGTAGTACTAATATAAATACCCGGCCTTGACGACGCAATATATAAAAAAAAATCACTCGTCGTCATAAAGCTACGTTATCGCAGCTAGGAACTCCGTACTACCCTCCCAAAACACCCTAGTTCAAATTGGATCTAGACTGCAGAGACATTTGTGAGACGATTTAAATCGCCCGGAAATAAATATGTTTGATAACTTAAGGAAATCACTGGATTCCCGCATGAAAGAACTCACCTCACTTGGAATTGATGTACATGTTAAAACCAATGACCCTGTGTTGCCTGGCGAGGAGAATACATTCTGGGAATCGAGTGTTTAGTTTCAATACGGCCAAAGGATTATCAAATACAGTGTGTTGAACACAAGGACTTTGAAGCGGAACAGTTAAAAAATTGAAACGCGAAACCGCACAAGAATACATTCTTTATGAATTCCAAAAACAGTCAAGGAGGACTGAACCACCAATAGCTCCAAAAAAGGTAAAACATTTTGCTCGACCAGAAAATCCCAGAAGTTTGGTAAAATATATAATCATTGTAACTGTCCCTTATGGGATCCCTTAAAAGGAAACTTTTACAAGAAACCCATGCCATTGTCGGATAAATTTAAATATCTTGGATTCAGTGCTGCAAACGAAAAGGACCCAACCCCACTACACAGTTCTTTAATAGCAGTCCCCGGTCCATGGTTCACAGGATACACCGCCCTATGAGCTCTCCCTGAAAAGTTACAAGTAAATTTCACACATGATGCGAGAGACTGCTTCAGCCGTCTGTTCACAGTTCTACCTTTTGGGTCGACAGGGTCATCAGGTTCATTTCCAACAAGGAGTTACCGAGACAGGCCTTAACTTTCTCAATCAGAATTTTTGACACAGTTGCCTCTCCACCGCTGACCTTGAAATCACTTGGTAAGTATACGTTGTCTGTTAGCAAGTTATTTCTTTTCTTCCCTGCACACACTAGTGATTTGGTCCTGCACTCACAATGCACACCTTGGTAACACTTCACGATTACCTCCCTTACACCATGAGCAGCCCTCTCCCATCACTGTCTTTCATCTCAGCTGGTGTCATGTAAACATTCTGTAATCCTATCATTGTGGTGTTGTGCTGTTTGTACAGTAATTAGTCTTTACTTTTGTGTCGGTTTTTGGCTCTTTTCTCGTAATAATTGCTGGTGTCTTGATTTTTTTACAAAAAATCCAAAATTAAGGGGGTATAGGTCTTAAAATTGAGTTATATCCCCTGATCTTCAGAAGACATTTTAATTGTTTATATTTCCAAGTAGTACAGCACATGTACTTTAATAAAAACTCAAAACCATAAGTCTAAGTATAATGTTTATTAAGATATTTAAGTTTACATTTTGAAATTGATTCAATTTTCCTGTCTTTTCTTGCAAGAATCTCCATCTTCAGTACCAGTAGAAGACTTGACCTATCAGCCCAAGCCTTGGAGCCAGCCACTCCCCATTTTGGTTTCCTATGGTCCTGATTGTTTCCAAAAATGGTAAATTTGAAAAATATGTGGTATCCTATAGAAAGATGCAGAATATGACGTTTTACACCAATCAAGTGTCTCTGGAAACCAGATGATGGGACCCACCAGCATATTCTGGTTGTGAATCTAATCATGGATGTGTTTTGGCAGAATTTAGAGGGAAAATTAGCTGCAGGAGGATATCATGAGGGAAATATACATCCATATAGAGCATGGAGGTGGCCCATGGACCAGGGAGGATATGGGCTTATTGTGGTTAGATGGCCAAATGGACACAGAATAACACAGAGAGTGCTCTTACTGTCACTGATGGTACATTATAGATTGCTGAAGGAGGATTTCCCGAGGAGGGACTGTGACGTCATGATTTTGGAGGTCAGTCATCTCTGATATGAACCTATCTTTTTTTTTTAATTAATAATCTATTTATTTATCTGTCTGTCTGTCTGTCTGTCTTGTAAGATATATATTAAAAAAAACAAGGACAATTTCTTAAGTTCTCAATATTTTGATGTTTCATTTCTTTTTCTCAATCATAACTGTCTTTCACATAAATTTCATCTTATTTCTCTTTTGAATTGTACACCACAATAATGTCTATTTTGTTCTTTATCCAGGTCCTTGGACACAGAGCTCCCAGCAGTGATTGGAGACCCAACCCCACTACACAGTTCTTTAATAGCTGTCCCCGGTCCATGGTTCACAGGATACACCGCCCTATGAGCTCTCCCTGAAAAGTTACAAGTAAATTTCACACGTGATGGGAGAGACTGCTTCAGTCATCTGTTCACAGATTCTACCTTTTGGGTCGACAGTTTCCTCCGGGTCATTTCCAACAAGGAGTCGCTGAGACAGGCCTTAACTTTCTCAATCAGAATTTTGACACAGTTGCGTCTCCACCGCTGACCTTGAAATCACTTGGTAAGTATACGTTGTCTGTTAGCAAGTTATTTCTTTTCCTCCCTGCACACACTAGTGATTTGGTCCTGTACTCACAATGTACACCATGGTAAAATTCACGATTACCTCCCTTACACCATGAGCAGCCCTCTCCTATCACTGTCTTTCATCTCAGCTGGTGTTATGTAAACATTCTGTAATCCTATCATTGTGGTGTTGTGCTGTTTGTACAGTTATTAGTCTTTACTTTTGTGTCTGTTTTGTGTCGCCCTAAAGGCACTTTAGTAAAACATCTATTATGCCTCTAGATCTTAGAACTTGGTATTTGTGTAAAAGTTTGGTGTTGAAATACTCTAAAGATAACAATTTTAACAATTTCTGTGTCAAATTTTTATATTGTGCATGTAATTTTTAGGTGCAGGGTGCTGTGTGAAAAGTCCTGGGTTTTTTTGGTTTTTTTTTTCAAATATTTTATTTCCCCCAGCCAAATATTATATATATATATATAATACTGATGAATATATACAGATATATATAAATGAATTGATAGGAACTGCCAGGGTTGGGGAGCCCTAGAGTCAGTCCCCTAAACAATATGGTGTCCTCACACAGGAGGGCTCTAATTTTTTTTTCTCTGTTAATTTTATCTAAATTCAAATATTTTAATTTCATAACATTTTTTCATCAATACATAACATTCAGAAATTTGATTGGGAAATAAAACATTTGTATTGACCTCTACCCCTGACCCGGAAGTTTATTTTTGACATTGGTGACACATGCAGACGATTATCCCAGGAAAAAGGCCAACATGCTTTGTTGAAATTTTTAATATTTAACTCCCAAGATGTTGCTCTTGACCAGGTTAGATGGAAAGTTGGCTATCGGATATTGGGAATTTGTTATGAAATTAAATGTTACCATGAAAAATATAGTAAAATTAATTGTGGTCTTAGTCCTACATGACTGGTCTAAAAACGAATGTTTTTATCCCCCGCTTTCACCGAAACGGGGGATATTAATATGGGTTTGTCCGTCCGTCCGTCTGTCACCCTTCGTTTCCGTGCAATAACTACAACAAATGTTAACCGGTTTTATTCAAACTTGGTCACAGAGTTAAATGCCTTAAGGGCTCGGCTCGGCCAAGTTGGAAGACCACTTTCAGCAGACCCCATTTGGTGGTGTTATGGTCCCTTGAATAAAGAAAAACGTAATTACCTGATGTGTTTTGTTTCTGTGCAATAACTATATCAAATGTTAACTGATTTTCTTCAAACTTGGTTCGGTTTTGATGAAAATTGCTATATAGGGATATTAGGGAACTGCAATTCAACCGCATCTGTTTCGTTGCCATAGCTACCACACAGAGGCTTCTGATTGGTTGAAATTTAGATATTGGTAGATTTTTATGAAAGTTTGTATAAAGTGATACATTTGTATTAGGGGACTGTGAATAAAACCGCATTAGTTTCATTACCATAGCAACCACACGGAGGCTTCTGATTGGTCGAAATTTAGATATTATTTGATTTTGATGAAAATTGGTATATAGGGATATTAGGGTACTTCTAATTCAACCGCATAGGTTTCGTT
>NW_018408265.1:88738-125326 GCF_002113885.1 Mizuhopecten yessoensis
GTCCATGTGGGGAAAAATTGAGGAAAATGGTGACAATACATGATTTTTAAAGACAATTCTCAGGCTGGGGGGGGCCTGAAGCCCAAAAATCCCTCTTGTTCTTGTTATAACTTCATGAATAGAACTTGTTTTGTCATTGATTTGGAAACATTTCATTTTATTTAGTTAACTTAGTAAAGGAGAAAAGACGAACTCATCTGCAGATATATACTACCCAGTGTCGGTTTTTCAGGAAAATGTTTAGCAAAAAATAGTTCACTATATAGGTAATTAACCACATGGACACAGATGACTTTTTGTGCTCTTGTAACAGAGTAAACATCGAGATACAGATGTTGCCCTATAGTAATTAATCAGGTTGTCTGTCTGACCATTTTATTCTGCACAATATCTTGTTTTTGTGTTTTTGGCCAAGTGAAGTTTGACTTTATCCAGTGCTTCCTCCGAGGAAGTGCTTACTTGAGATAGGTTTCAGGTCTAAAGGTCAAGGTCACTATTACTGTAAATAGAAAATCAGTTTATTTGATGTGTAGTGCGTACACATTTCCTGTAAACAACAGCGAAGACCATTTCCCCAGATACAAACAAAATAGTTAAAGTTGGGAAGATGTGGGCTTATTTATTAGCATTTCTGGTAAAATACAGTACAGAAGTCTGATTTGTAAAGCGTTATGGAAATAATATGAAATAATGCTATATTGTTTAGTAATTTTTTAAATCTGTATAGATCCTGATCAAATATGATTGAACCATAATGGAAAGTTCATGATCAATATCACCATATATGGATATCACAAAAGTAGGCAGGGTACCATACAAGAGATGATAAGAATCAAACCCCATCACACAATTTAATTCTCCTGAAACTGGTTTGCATGGATTTGGTATCATTAAACATAAATCTAATTTGCTGTGAAATTTCTATGATATGTAACCTATAAATGTGTTTTTGAAGTTTATAATTAGAAGCAGTAATTCATCAATGTAACACTTGTGTTAAGTTCATGGTTAAAGTCAGACAAATTTCTGGGCCCTTAAAGACTTTTCGGCGTGTCATTTCTCTTAGTTATATCTGTCACTTTATTTTGACCAAGTATTCCAATTTTACACCTTGATTCCTCCTTTGGTAATTATTTGGGCTGCTCATTAAACAAGGGTCTTTTGGATTTTGACAGTTCAGATTGTTGCTGATTTAAACTCAATAAAATTACGGGAGGTATCTTTCTCATATTAAATGTGAGGGCTCCCCATTAGTCAGATACAAACACCAAGCAATTAAAAAATTAATATCGTTGACTGAAAAATATTCTTTTCCCCCACAAATGTGGATAAAACAAGATGCTATAAGGGAGAGGAGAAGTAAAGTCAACAGCTTTTTGCTACAGCAGCTGCAGGTAATCATCTACTGATGAATAGATTTACTTTGATTATCATTTTTATAATTTTGTAATGTAAAAAGTGTCATTTTGAGTTGAAAGGTGAATAATTGTCAAGGAATTTTGTTGCTGAATTCGCTGAGTTTTGATATATCCTTTTGTATGAATTTAAATTGAATTATTTAAAAAACAAGTTTTCTATGAGTGAATTCTAACAGAATGTATTGGATGAACACCATCAGATTTTGTGAAATTTCTCATATTTGCTATTGGAATCCAAAGTGTGGAGTTGTCTGTCCATCTGTCTATATATCCACGGACAATTCCTTCTATGCACTCTGACTTGAAAATCATTATGGTACAGGTAAATTTGTCAAAACAACAAAAAAATGGGGATAAACTTTCACCTTGTTTTACCCCTGTTATGCATTCATACTCTTCCGATATTTCATTTATAATGTTAACATGAGCTCTAACAGAATCATACATTGATTTCACAATATCAAGCATCTTACCTCTGATTCCTAATTTAATTAACTTCAACCACAGATTATCTCGTACTACATAATCAAAAGCTTTCAAAAAATCTACAAAAGTACAGAATAACGTTTTTTTTACTATTAACAAAACATGAAATTAGACCATGAAAAATAAATATATTATCACTGTACTATGACCAGCTCTAAAACCGGCTTGTGCATCTATACATACACACTATATTTTTCAGCCCATTTTGTTAACAAACTATTTAAAATCTTTGTAAATAGTTTCCCAACTACACTTAATAAAGTAACGCCTCTGTAATTACCGACCTCTGATTTCTTACCTTTCTTATGAATAGGTATTACATAACCTTCTGACCAAAAAGTGGGGAATTCCCCTTTCTAAAAATAGCATTGAATAAAACCTCCAAAATGCGGTAATAAAATGTTACGCCCCCAACTCAAAAACACATTTAACACTAAATCAGCTAGGTCCCGCGCTTTTCCCAGTTTTAAGCTGACCTAAAGCTTCATTAATTTCTCCTCTAGTAATATTATTATTGAGATCATCAAACATTACTTGTAATTCATCATTCAAATATCTGTCAACAAAGTTTACGACATCCTCATCGGGCGTGAAAAAGGGATCAACTTTGCGAATTCATCAACACTTATTATTTAAATTAGTGTTAAATGTGTTTTTGAGTTGGGGGCGTAACATTTTATTACCGCATTTGGAGATTTTATTCAATGCTATTTTTAGAAAGTGGAATTCCCCACTTTTTGCTCAGAAGATTTTTTGGTCAGAAGGTTATGTAATACCTATTCATAAGAAAGGTAAGAAATCAGAGGTCGGTAATTACAGAGGTGTTACTTTATTAAGTGTAGTTGGGAAACTATTTACAAAGATTTTAAATAGTCGGTTAACAAAATGGGCTGAAAAATATAGTGTGTATGTAGATGCACAAGCCGGTTTTAGAGCTGGTCATAGTAGAGTCGATGATATATTTATTTTACATGGTCTAATTTCATGTTTTGTTCATAATAAAAAAAAAATATTCTGTACTTTTGTAGATTTTTCGAAAGCTTTCGATTATGTAGTACGAGATAATCTGTGGTTGAAGTTAATTAAATTAGGAATCAGAGGTAAGATGCTTGATATTGTGAAATCAATGCATGATTCTGTTAAAGCTCAAGTTAACATTATAAATGAAATATCAGAAGAGTATGAATGCATAACAGGGGTAAAACAAGGTGAAAGTTTATCCCCATTTTGTTGTTGTTTTGACTTTACCTGTACCATAATGATTTTCAAGTCAGAGTGCATAGAAGGAATTGTCCCTGGATATAGACAGATGGACAGATGGACAGATGGACAGACAACTCCACACTTTGGATTCCAATAGCAAAATTATCAATTGTCAAATGGCTGACATATGAGAAATTTCACAAAATCTGATGGTGTTCATCCAATACATTCTGTTAGAATTCACTCACAGAAAACTTGTTTTTTAAATAATTCAATTTAAATCCATACCAAAGGGTATATCAAAACTCAGATTAAATTCAGCAACAAAAATCCTTGACAATTATTCACCTTTCAACTCAAAATGACACTTTTTACATTACAAAATTATAAAGATGACAATCAAAGTAAATGTATTCATCAGTAGATGATTATCTGCAGCTGCTGTAGCAACAAGCTGCTTACTTCACTTCTGCTCTCCCTTATAGCATCTTGTTCTATCCAATTTGTGGGGGAAAAGAAGAATATTTTTCAGTCAACGATATTAATCTTTTAATTGCTTGGTGTTTGTATCTGACTAATGGGGAGCCCTCACATTTAATATGAGAAAGATACCTCCCATAATTTTATTGAGTTTAAATCAGCAACAATCTGAACTGTCAAAATCGAGAAGACCATTTTTGAATGAGCAGCCCAAATAATTACCAAAAGCAATAATGGGGAAATGGTCGTCGCTGTTGTTTACATGAAATGTGTACGCATTACACATAGAATAAGTGACCTTGACCTTTAGACCTGAAACCTTGACCTTTAGACCTGAAACCTATCTCAAGTAAGCACTTCCTCTGAGGAAGCACTGGATAAAGTCCAACTTCACCTGGCCAAAATCACAAAAACAAGATATTGTGCAGAATAAAATGGACAGACAGACAACCTGATTAATTACTATAGGGCAACATATGTATCTCGATGCACATTTACTATGTTACAAGAGCACAAAAAGTCATCTGTGTCAATTTGGTTAATTACCTATATAGTGAACTATTTTTTGCTTATCATTTTCCTGAAAAACCGACACTGGGTAGTATATATCTGCAGATGAGCTCGTCTTTTCTCCTTTACTAAGTTAACTAAATAAAATAAAATGTTTCCAAATTAATGACCAAACAAGTTTTATTTATTAAGTTATAACAAGAACAAGAGGGATTTTTTGGGCTTCATGCTTTAGGACCCCCCCAGCCTGAGAATTGTCTTTAAAAATCATGTATTGTCACCATTTTCCTCAATAATTCCCCACATGGACCCCCCCCCTCCTCGAAATTTGGACCCCCCCCTGTCAGCGTTTCATCCTGACAAACATCTGAACAAAGAAAACTGACGATGGGAATAGTTAGCTCTATATCAAAAAGGCATGTTATTTAATGTGTGTACATTTCCCTACACGCCGCCTAAACATGTGTTAAAACTTCCGAAGTTGAAGTTACGAAATATTAAAAGATGATATGATGAATATACAACTCAGAATCGACTAAGGCAAGAATACATTACTGATTCTAACTGTTTTCTTCCACAACACGCCCTAAATCAGGGTGCATTATCCCAAAGCATGGCTGAGGCCTCAGGTTGTACCTGTATCCTGCCGCCATATTGTCTTAAATTTTTCAAGGGAGACAACTCTGTTTTAGTACAAATATTTCTGATGTGATATTTTCCCTGACCCTTGTGGAAATAAGGTTGAGATGGCGCTGCTGAAGCTGTAATGCTTTTTCCTCCTCCTCCTGTCCACAGTAACACTCTCCAATCCTACGACATGCTATAGCACATCCTATTTTGTCTTGAAATTAAGGCTTCACTGATAGCAAGCTCAGCCTCATGCTCCAAGATTGCTTCCTCATACCTTCCATTTTTATACGACCGATGGCGTAATGGCGTTGTCCGTTCGTCCATCCGTCCGGCGTCAACTTTGTTTGTCTGGCAATCTCCTTCTACATTTTTCAACGGATCTCTTTGAAACTGTGTGTATATTATAATCATGATATGAAGTTGTGTCTCCCTTAAAAGAATTTTGATCTGACAATTTTTTCAAAAGTTATTGCCCTTTGTTCATTTCAGTATTTGATTTTTTGTCCGGAGATCTTCTCCTACATTCTTTGACAGATTTCTTTGAAACTGATTAGGCTAAATAATCATGATATGAAGTTGTGTCTCCCTTAAAAGAATTTTGATCTGACAATTTTTTCAAAAGATATTGCCCTTTGTTCATTTCAGTATTTGATTTTTATCTAGCAATCTCCTCCTACATTTTTCAACGGATCTCTTTGAAACTTGGTATACATTATAATTGTGATATGAAGTTGTGTTTCTCCTTAAAGAATTTTGATGCGACAATTTTTCCAAAAGTTATTGCCCTTTGTTTATTTCAGTATTTTATTTTTGTCCGGCAATCCGGAGATATTATTCTGCATCATCAATCACTTTAAAAAATTGAAATATCATATTTTTTTCAAAAGATGTTATATTTTCCCTGACCCTGTTGTAGAAATATAACTGACAAGGTTGAGATGGCGCTGCTGAAGCTGTAATGCTTTTTCCTCCTCCTCCTGTCCACAGTAACACTCTCCAATCCTACGACATGCTATAGCACATCCTATCTTGTCTTGAAAGGCTTCATTGATAGCAAGCTCAGTCTCATGGTCCAAGATAGCTTCCTCATACATTCCATTTTTAGCCAATTGTTCCCCCCCCCCTGCCTTTGGCACTGGCTGTCTATGTGGTGTATAATACAGGTGGCTGTGGGTGGGTCCATGGGTGGTCATCCACTCTGATTGGTCAGTGCTAATTGCCTCTTTTTGTGTTTGGTCAGTGCTAATTGCCTCTTTTTGTGTTTGGTCAGTGCTAATTGCCTCTTTTTGTGTTTGGTCAGTGCTAATTGCCTCTTTTTGTGTTTGGTCAGTGCTAATTGCCTCTTTTTGTGTTTGGTCAGTGCTAATTGCCTCTTTTTGTGTTTGGTCAGTGCTAATTGCCNAACTTTTTTGAGTATGTGGAGATATTATTCTACTTCAAAAAACACTTTAAAAAATGAAATATAATTTTTTCAGAAGTTATCATACTTTCCCTGACCCTTGTAGAAATATAACTGACAAGGTTGAGATGGCGCTGCTGAAGCTGTAATGCTTTTTCCTACTCCTCCTGACCACAGTAACACTCTCCAATCCTACGACATGCTATAGCACATCCTATTTTGTCTTGAAAGGCTTCATTGATAGCAAGCTCAGCCTCATGGTCCAAGATAGCTTCCTCATACCATCCATTTTTAGCCAATAGTTCCCCCCCTGCCTTTGGCACTGGCTATCTGTCTATGTATGTGGTGTATAATACAGGTGGCTGTGGGTGTGTCCATGGGTGGTCATCCACTCTGATTGGTCAGTTATCTCTGTACTAATTGCCTCTTTTTGTGTAGTTATGGGGACTGAATGATGGTTGACTTCTTCTCTGGAACTAAGAGATGGATATATATCAACCATATTTGACTAGAAGCATCCCTAGGTGGTGGGGATTCAAAATTGTACAAATGGTGGGGCCACAGTTTAAATGTTTTATTTATTGAAAGAATTAAACATTTAAAACAGAAATTTAAATTCTTAAAAAAACTGAAGTTGAAGATTATAATGTAAACACTTTATTTGAGTATGTGGAGATATTATTCTACATCATAAATCACTTAAAAAGTTAAATATAATTTTTTCAGAAGATATCATATTTTCCCTGACCCTTGTAGAAATATAACTGACAAGGTTGAGATGGCGCTGCTGAAGCTGTAATACTGTTTCCTCCTCCTCCTGTCCACAGTAACACTCTCCAATCCTATGACATGCTATAGCACATCCTATTTTGTTTTGAAATTAAGGCTTCACTGATAGTAAGCTCAGCCTCATGCTTCAAGATAGCTTCCTCATACCTTCCATTTTTAGCCAATAATTCCCCTCCTCCCCCCCNGGCACTGGCTAACTGTCTATGTATGTGGTGTATACAGATCACTGTGGGGGTGTCCAGGGGTGGTCATGCTCCAAGATAGCTTCCTCATATCTTACATTTTTAGCCAATAGTTCTCCAATACAATTACACAATAAAGCTTCTTTCTTCGAGTTATCTTTTCTTTCAGTTTTTCTGTCCCCAAACGGAGTGGGTGGACATATTGTGTTTGCTCCGTTTCTTATTATTAGCTCGGACCAAGGTGAGCTTATGCCATACTGTGGAGTCCGTCGTACGTCTGTATGTCAACAATTCCTTTAAACGACATCTTTTTCCTAACCACTGATTGGAATTTAACTAAATTTGACTGGAAGCATCCCTAGGGGGTGGGGATTCAAAATTAATCAATTGGTTGGGCTGACCCCACAGGGTGCTGAGGGACGGGGCCAAAAGGGGGCAATTTGGCTATATTGCTTTAAGCTAATTCTTCTCTGGAACTAAGAGATGGATATCAACCGAGACAGTTGAGATCCCCACCCCACAACCATACATAAAATTGCTGGGCATCAAAAATCTAATACAGATATGCTACAAGGATTGGCCTTGGGGGCTGGCATATTTATTGGATCTCATTTGGAGAATATTTTGCCATGATTACTTCGATATCCAGGTGAGCGATACAGGCCCTCTGGGCCTTTTGTTAAGTCCCCCAAACGAAATGGGGGGACTTATTGGTTTTACTCTGTTTCTTCTCCTCCTTCTCCCCGTTTTCCTGCCGTAAATTTTTGTCTGAAAGTGTTTGTTGGATTCCAATGAAACTTTGCAGGAGTATTGGGGTACGGATGCGTTTTCGTCAAAATAGGACATACTATTGTGACACTCTTTCCCAAAAAATGTGCTTTTTAATAAGCTTTAAAAAGTTATATTTGACGGCTGTCTGCTTACCAGGCCTAGTCTTCCATCATGATCATTATAAAGAAAAATAATAAATAAACAACATTTGATATAGCGCCCTATCTAGCTAACATAAGCCACTCTAAAGCACTTTACAGTACATAGATATAGCGCCCTATCTAGCTAACATAAGCCACTCTAAAGCACTTTACAGTACATAGATATAGCGCCCTATCTAGCTAACATAAGCCACTCTAAAGCGCTTTACAGTACATAGATATAGCGCCCTATCTAGCTAACATAAGCCACTCTAAAGCACTTTACAGTACATAGATATAGCGCCCTATCTAGCTAACATAAGCCACTCTAAAGCACTTTACAGTACATAGATATAGCGCCCTATCTAGCTAACATAAGCCACTCTAAAGCACTTTACAGTACATAGATATAGCGCCCTATCTAGCTAACATAAGCCACTCTAAAGCACTTTACAGTACATAGATATAGCGCCCTATCTAGCTAACATAAGCCACTCTAAAGCACTTTACAGTACATAGATATAGCGCCCTATCTAGCTAACATAAGCCACTCTAAAGCACTTTACAGTACATAGATATAGCGCCCTATCTAGCTAACATAAGCCACTCTAAAGCACTTTACAGTACATAGATATAGCGCCCTATCTAGCTAACATAAGCCACTCTAAAGCACTTTACAGTACATAGATATAGCGCCCTATCTAGCTAACATAAGCCACTCTAAAGCACTTTACAGTACATAGATATAGCGCCCTATCTAGCTAACATAAGCCACTCTAAAGCGCTTTACAGTACATAGATATAGCGCCCTATCTAGCTAACATAAGCCACTCTAAAGCACTTTACAGTACATAGATATAGCGCCCTATCAAGCTAACATAAGCCACTCTAAAGCGCTTTACAGTACATAGATATAGCGCCCTATCTAGCTAACATAAGCCACTCTATAGCACTTTACAGTACATAGATATAGCGCCCTATCAAGCTAACATAAGCCACTCTAAAGCGCTTTACAG
This sequence comes from Mizuhopecten yessoensis, assembly GCF_002113885.1. Lineage (NCBI taxonomy): Eukaryota > Metazoa > Mollusca > Bivalvia > Pectinida > Pectinidae > Mizuhopecten > Mizuhopecten yessoensis. The sequence continues at coordinate 97,763 of NW_018408265.1, forward strand.
TACATAGATATACAATTTTATACAATCAATACAATTAGCGTAAATATTAATCAATACGATAATGAGGAATTCGCAGGAGCTGCCTTATCAGGCGCTAACTACTAGTTCTATGCCACCTGGCTAATATCTACCTATGTGTGTATGCCTGCGTGTGTGCTGGAGATGTATTGTGTTCTATTTGTAGTGGGACCGTGATTCCAATGGTATCATTTATAGTGCCACCTCACTTGAATGCTACTCCATGCGTTTGGCGACTTTGGGGATCGAACCCCGGCCGCCTGCTTGGAAGGCCGGAGTGTTAACCACTCGACCAATCCGCCCATAGGATATACCGGAAGTTCGGAACTTTATAGCAACAGCGGAATTGTTCCGAGTAATTTTGTGCGACTATTGCACATGCAAAGTGCTGTGTTTTTGCCTATTTAAGCCGGTACACCTGTGTACTTCGGCAGTGGTGCGGACGTAAAGCCTATCAATCAATCAATCAATCAATCATTCAATCAATCAATGTACTTTTGCAGTCAGAATAAGTCTTGACAGGACTGGTTCGGCTCACCTCTTTTCTACTATAGGAGTAGCTGTAGGTATAGGGTCTCTAACCCGCAATAGGGTAATGTTAGTTTACCAGTCACAGTACTAGCAGTAGTTTCTCTGTAGTCATGTAGTATTTTTGTAGGAGTTTTAGAGTCGTGTCTTGAACCATGTCGTCGTCTATTTAATAGACATATGACCGAGTAGCCGTCTGTATATATAGTCAGTTAGGCCTTGTACCACCTGTAAATAAAGCCATGTTATTGAGGTGTAAGTGTGCTCGAGTCTGTGACACCATAGTCTAAACTCATGTCCCTGTGAGTAGATATTTCCATGTCATATTAATAAACTACCTGAATTTTATATTTCGGTGTCTGTGCTTATTTGCCAAACTTCAATCATATCAGACTGTAAGACCCTGAAGGACCCAAGATCACCGAACCTGGGTGTTGGTTTTGAAGTGAAAAACTGATCCTTTTACATTGGTGCCGTACTGACCAGGATCTTGGCAACCCGTTTTGGTCTTTTTTTGTGTAATAATATTTGTAAACTTTGAAGTTGAAGTAATGGCAAATAGACATGATTCAGGTGTGTTTACTGGTATTTAAGGGTCGTTATATACTTGACCTGTCCCTACTACAAGTATAACAACAGGGCATATACTGCCAGAGTTAACAAGCAGTGGAATGGTGCTTTAGTTTATGTAGTTTATGAACAGGAGGCTATGGTGGCGGGGTTGGACCAGTTGTCCGGAATTCTAGGTGTAGATTTCCTGAGTAAACATGGAGGAGAAATCCAGTTTAGGGACAAGACTCTTAGGTTAGAGGGTCAGTGTGTCAATCTAGCTACTGAAATGTGTGTGCCCGTGTTAGGGGGTGTAAAACTGTCTCCGTGCCAGCTAACTCAGAGTGTCACTTCAAGGTGTAAAACTGTCTCCGTGCCAGCTAACTCAGAGTGTCACTTCAAGGTGTAAAACTGTCTCCGTGCCAGCTAACTCAGAGTGTCACTTCAAGGTGTAAAACTGTCTCCGTGCCAGCTAACTCAGAGTGTCACTTCAAGGTGTAAAACTGTCTCCGTGCCAGCTAACTCAGAGTGTCACTTCAAGGTGTAAAACTGTCTCCGTGCCAGCTAACTCAGAGTGTCACCTCAGGGGTTATGTAGATGGGGCTATAGATGGTACAGAGGGTGTAGTAGAACGTAGATGGGGCTATAGATGGTACAGAGGGTGTAGTAGAACCAAATAGATGTGTAGCTAAACAGGGACTAATGGTGGTTAGTGTGTTAAGTAGACGCCACCAGGAAAGAGATCAATCTCTCTGTTTTGAACCTTAGTACTAAAAGTGTCGAGTTGCGAAAATGACAATAGTAGTCCAGGGAGACAACTCCTCAGCAAACTAGAGAAGACAAGATGATAAAGTCTCCACCCAAATACTGTTCAGTGAATCTTGAAGTAAAATCACAGAAGATAGATTAGTTCATTTATTTTGTGTTGCACAAAGTACAAATGTGATCAGTGTGATCCATATTCTGATATAACAAGTGTGTACTTTTGTTTAAAGATGTTTCCTTGTGTTGCTTGCACTGGTTGTCCCCTTACGGAAATGAGAGGCTTCTTGCAACTATTTGCGGCAAATATTCAGAATTTGTATGCAAATTAGTTTTCTTGCAAAAAGTTGCAGTAACTTTGCCGCAAACAGTTATATAAAACAAAAGACATAAATATCATTAACTGGTTTTTAATGAATAATTCAACAAATCAATTGATTAAAACTATTTAGATCCTGTACAAAAAAGTAGATAGGACTAGAGGAGGAATATGCATGGAAATTTCAAGAAAATACAGGTGGATAATTTAGTTGTTTTCCATATGGTTTCTACTGTATCCACTTGGAATCGATGGAAATATGCCTGGGAAACAGGCACATAATATTTACACGAGTCCTGCCAGATTTTCCAGATATGGAAAATCCATCTGGAAAAAACACCTGTTCTTGGTGGACTATCAAAATCCATGTCCCTGTGACAACAGGATTCAGTGGATATAAAAGTCCTGGCGGGTTAGAAAATCCAGGCGGATTTTCGATTCCTCTTGGAAAAGAGGCACGTAATATTCATATCTAAGAGTGGACTTAATTCCATCTTTAATCAGATTTTTAATCCAGCTAGCAGTTTAGAAATTAAAACCCAGACGGGTTTAGTAAACCTAGGTGGACAGTGATTAAGTACAGATGTAACTTGAAAACAGATTGTTAAACAGACAAGGTTGGATTAAAAAAGAATCTCCATTATTTAGTATTTTATGCGTTTCTATGATTCATTTTCATTCAAGATATTATTAATACTTTTACTAAGAATATTACACTTTGACATCAGTTCTATTGTAACAGCATTTTGTATAAATCATTTGGTTTTCACATAGATCCAGGCTATCTGACCATCATCACTGTAGCACACTTGATTATATTCTTCAAATTCCATTTCTGGTTTCTGTCATTAATAGAGTCCTGGAGTAGGTTGACTTTCCAGTCTTGTGTTTTGACCAGTGTCACAGAATAGCTGATCCTTTCTGTAATTGCACAATTCATCTCCTGGTCTGTTAGCAGTGCAATTGGTTTTTTCTCTCTTTTTTTGGCAAAATTCCACTGTCACATGTATAATTTGGAATGGAAAAAAATAACAACTTTTTGTAACAATTTTTTTCCTGATAGATATGAGTTTGATAAAATTGAAAAAACAACAACACCAGGTACATGTCAATTTCAGTAGGATACATCTTTTCACTCAGTTTCATTTTAAAATGTTCTGAATATCTGTTTGGCTGCTTTTAGTATGCCCATACATATCTTTCTCTACAAAAGTTGAAGACGTTCCTGAAATTCTGCAACAATTCATATTTCTAATTATATAGCATAATATTATTGTACTGGTAAATTAAGTTTATATGTATACAAGGTTTATATGTATACAAGGTTTATATGTATACAAGTGTATAACAAGTTGTCAAGATCATTTTAGAGTTTACAGGCCCATATCTTTCTTCCATACACAATGGATGGTCAATATTTTTGTTTGGTCACCTATCTCATGTTTATATTGGTATTATGAGTTAATTATTTGTGAAGCATTATATATCTTAGAATTTGTAAAACAAACTATTTTACTGAATAACTATTTTTTTATTTATTTTTCGGAAAAAATAACACTTTTCTACTTAAATTCTAAAATCTAACAAAATTCCTGTTCCTGATAGCAACGAATCTTTAGACTGTCAGCATCTTACCATAGATTAAAGCCATCAGCTGCTTACCACAACCCCTTACTGTTCCCTAGCTTGCCATGGCAGGTCATTTGGCCAAAATGATGCAATCAACAGAGAAACATGGCCCTGGTATCTGCTCATGTAGTAAGCTTGACTCTCTGCAATCATTTCCAACACCAGATACATAAACATATATAAAAAATGACTTTGCTTATTTGTGTCTTAAAATTATATATTCATATTTACATTTTTCAAATGGATTTCAATAAGGAAGAATATCAAGGTTAAAAGTTTAGATTTTATGGTTAAACTAACCATTCTTTGAACCACTATAAGTTCAGGCCTTGCTGATGCTATAAAAACTTGTAGATTCAAATTCTCACTGTATACTAGCTATTGTAATGTATTCTGGTCAAAGCTATCATTAATCAGTCATATATATGTATACTGTTTTTTTCCCCATACATATTATATACATATGATTTTCAAAACAAACTGACCTCAGTATTCAAATCAATGCTGGTACTGGAAAATTATCATAAATATCATATATATATCACAAAATATTTTATACATATACCTTCACATGTGCTAATTAAAGTAGTGTATTGGTGTTTCTCCTTCTTGCACACTTTTGTCATAAACTTTAAAATGGAAAATAATGTTCCCTCTCCTTACAAACTCCAGCAGTTATCAGTAATGGCCACTTGCAGCTTCAAACTTTGAATGTCAAAACTGACCAATCACTGACCAGGATACTAGACTGGCTGCAGTGACTAGTTTCGGTGGTGAGATTGTTGTCATATGCTCTAGATCTACTGCCCAGTGGTGAGCTCTAGACTTGCTCAAGTCCATTGCAGTACTTTTCAACATTAAAATTTATAGAAGGTCTGATTAAGTTATATGTCTAATTCAGAAATGGTCCAAGAATTGGAATACACAGGGACGTTATACAAATACTTTGGGTATAGCTGGTTGTTTATGAAAATAGCCAATAATTAAGATCATAGATGTTTATCGAACTAAATAGTTTTATAATTTTAAAGGTAATTTTTCATCAGTCTCTTTTTCCCTCCTCCTCTAAGGATAAAGAATTTACACAGTACATCGGGGAATTCAATCGATGTTGATCAAAAAGAAACAAGATAAATGAAATAATATCACAATGTTCAAAAACTTTGCCTGATAAAGAAAGTCGTTAAAATTACATTTACTGACTTTCGGGGTCAAATATTGGCAATTATATAAATCTCATCACTCACATGTAATTGTTTAAATATATTATCCAATAAAATATTAGACTTTTATTATTATCTTTAAATCTCAATCACTTACATGTGGACATGTGATTAATACAGACCCTATGTGCCTCTTGTTCAAGGTGTGCTCATTTATCTATAGTTTATGGTTAAATTGATTGAGATAATTTGTTGACATCAAATGATGACATAAATGTTAAGTTATCTGATGTGTGTTTTGTGTCAGCTCACTACTAAAGTTCATGGCGAGTCTATTTGAAGATCCACTAGATCAAACTACAGAAACGAATACATACAAAGGAAAGTTCATATACTATTTGATAGTAAAGATTATTTTATCAATGGCGTGTTGATTTCATGTATCTTTTTGACATGTATAAATGCAGACATCCAGTCGTTGCAGGTTTAAATATCATTGTCATATGTATATAGCAATAAGGTCTCTTTCTGTGGTCATGATAATGGTCACTGTAAGCAGGTTTGACTGTAATTGTAATTAAAACTGAAATATTTATGTATGGTTTGGCATACAATACGAAAACATCTTTGAACGACAATACACTGTAAAATACACATGTATGCATATATATTATATGACAATTAAGACTTTCAATCTGTTTTTGACAAAGTACCAATTTGCTGCAAATTGCTGCAAAGTCTTGTATTTAGTATTAAGAATATGGCTAAGTACATATTTATGCAACTTTGCAGCAAATTGCTGCAAAGTTGCCGCAAACAATTTTTGTTTGCTTGCCGCAAACAATTTTTGTTTGCCTCAAGTTTGCAGCCAACAACCTGCAAACTTCTTGCAACAAGTTCTTGCAAACAAAATAGTTTGCAGCCAACTTGGGACAGCTTAAAAGACTTTATAATTTGGACATATTTTGATCTGCAGTTATAGAAACTGGGTACTATGTGTAGTATGCCATTTGGTGGTGATTCTGTGTATATGGCTTGTGTAGATATACATCGGGAAGCTGTAATGCGCTAGAGCTCGAGATAATTGAAGTGTTTGTTTTGTTATCCCATTGTCCTTATATTTTTATTGTTTTGTTATTATGTAATACTAGGGATTGTTTTTCTTATAGTTGTGCTAAATTTTAGTAGAGATATCCGTCACATAGATAGTGTTTGGAGTGGAAAAACACAGTGGCTGACCATGCTTGAAGTGTGAGGCATGGTGAAGTAGTTGCTATAAGAAAGCAGTTTGCTGGGCACTGTAGATTGTGCGATTGGAGAGTTTCTGAGAGTGTTATACCTTTTTGGTATTGCTGTTGTAGCATATGCCAAGTAACACTTGAATTTCATTTTATTGCGAATGTAAAATGTGTTACTGTGACTGAAGATAGGTTACTGGGGTGTGGATTTAATCATTCTGATTGTTATCCTGACTGTGTGAATATTTGTATTTTTACAAATGCTCGAAGGGCAAGTGAGCTTATGTTATGGTGCGGCTTCCGTCCGTCTGTCCGGCGTCAACTTTTTACTTTAAACAACTTTTTTTCAGTAACCAAAAGTCCTAGGAAGATGATATTTGGCCAGTAGCATGCTGGGATCAACGGCTACCAAGCTTGTTCAAATAAATGACCTTGACCAACTTTCAAGCTCACAGGGGTTGAAATATGTTAAAATCTTCAAACAACTTCTTCTCAATAACCAAAAGACCCAGGGCCTGTAGCATGCTGGGATGAAGGGCTACCAAGTTTGTTCAAATGAATGACCTTGACCCACTTTCAAGGTCATTGGGGTCAGATGTCTTTAAAATCTTCAAACAACTTCTTCTCAATAACCAAAAGGCCCAGGGTACTGATATTAGGCCTGTAGCATGCTGGGATGAAGGGCTACCAAGTTTGTTCAAATGAATGACCTTGACCCCCCTTCAAGGTCATTGGGGTCAGATGTCTTTAAAATCTTCAAACAACTTCTTCTCAATAACCAAAAGGCCCAGGGTACTGTTATTGGGCCTGTAGCATGCTGGGATGAAGGACTATCATGTTAGTTCAAATGAATGACCTTGATCCACTTTCAACCTAATGTCCTTGTTTGACAATCAAGGTCAGAGGCGTCATATGTTCAAATCTTTTAATACGTTCTTATGAAATCTTAAGATTACAAGTGTTAGATTAATAACAGGTGAGCGATGCAGGCCCATTAGGCCTCTTGTTATACAATGTATTTTATGTGTTCCGCATTTATGAGATTTAGGTGCTAAAATATAGTATGACCACTGAATTTGTTGTATGGATTCATGAAGTTTTTAGTAATGAATTTCGTCCCAAATTTACTGCCGAATTATAATTTACAGACATAGTTCATGAATTATTATGTAGTAATGGATTCTACCCTAAAGTATATGATAAGTTTTGTAGCACCTAAACTGTTTTTGTTAATATCAAGTGAGAAGAATTGATACTAGGGACATCTCTCTATTGATGTTAAAATTTGAAGATTGCATAATGTGTTTTATTTAATGTCCTCAGGATTGTTTGAGGTTATTGCCACAAATATTGTGTCTGTTTGTGCAACTTGTAATTGTGAGCTTCACTATTTTTTGTTCGAGTTTAATGTACAGTATGTTAGATGAGAGAATGCAGTGTGCAAACATTATGTTGAATTTTGTAGTTTATAGCAACATGGCATGCTACTGTTCAGGCCTGTGTATTTTTGTTTGGTCCGGTAGGACACGTTTCCTTTTCATCAGAGTTTACAAATTGTGTGCATTTTGACAAAAAGTTGTGACTTTTGTCTTAAGGGGAGAGAAGTGTAAAAGTTAAATAAATTAGTAAGCTTTAAAGAGTTATATTTGACGGCTATCTGCTTACCAGGCCTAGTCTTCCATCATGATCGATATACCGGAAGTTGATATACTGTTTGGAACTCTATAGCAACAGCGGAATTGTTCCGAGTAATTTTGTGCGACTATTGCACGTGCAAAGTGCTGTGTTTTTGCCTATTTAAGCCGGTACACCTGTGTGCTTCGGCAGTCAGAATAAAAGTCTTGACAGGACTGGTTCGGCTCACCTCTTTTCTACTTTAGGAGTAGCTGTAGGTATAGGGTCTCTAACCCGCAATAGGGTAATGTTAGCGTAGATAGTTTACCAGTCACAGTACTAGGGTAATGTTAGCGTAGTTAGTTTACCAGTCACAGTACTAGGGTAATGTTAGCGTAGATAGTTTACCAGTCACAGTACTAGGGTAATGTTAGCGTAGATAGTTTACCAGTCACAGTACTAGGGTAATGTTAGCGTAGATAGTTTACCAGTCACAGTACTAGGGTAATGTTAGCGTAGATAGTTTACCAGTCACAGTACTAGGGTAATGTTAGCGTAGATAGTTTACCAGTCACAGTACTAGGGTAATGTTAGCGTAGATAGTTTACCAGTCACAGTACTAGGGTAATGTTAGCGTAGATAGTTTACCAGTCACAGTACTAGGGTAATGTTAGCGTAGATAGTTTACCAGTCACAGTACTAGGGTAATGTTAGCGTAGATAGTTTACCAGTCACAGTACTAGGGTAATGTTAGCGTAGATAGTTTACCAGTCACAGTACTAGGGTAATGTTAGCGTAGATAGTTTACCAGTCACAGTACTAGGGTAATGTTAGCGTAGATAGTTTACCAGTCACAGTACTAGGGTAATGTTAGCGTAGATAGTTTACCAGTCACAGTACTAGGGTAATGTTAGCGTAGATAGTTTACCAGTCACAGTACTAGGGTAATGTTAGCTTAGATAGTTTACCAGTCACAGTACTAGCAGTAGTTTCTCTGTAGCCATGTAATATTTTTGTAGGAGTTTTAGAGTCGTTTCTTGAACCATGTCGTCGTCTATTTAATAGGCATATGGCCGTGTAGCCGTCCGTATATCAATCCGTCGTTTATTCAATAGACATATGGCCGTGTAGCCGTCCGTATATCATTCCGTCGTTTATTCAATAGGCAAATGGCCGTGTAGCCGTCCGTATATCATTCTGTCGTCTATTCAATAGGCATACGGCCGTGTAGCCGTCTGTATATATATTCAGTTAGGCCTTGTACCACCTGTAAATTAAGCCATGTTATTGAGGTGTAAGTGTGCTCGAGTGTATGACACCATAGTCTAAACTCATGTCCCTGTGCGTATATATTTCCATGTCATATTAATAAACTACCTGAATTTTATATTTCGGTGTCTGTGTTTATTTGCCAAACTTCAATCGTATCAGACTGTAAGACCCTGACGGACCCAAGATCACAGAACCTGGGTGTTGGTTTGAAGTGAAAAGCTGATCCTTTTACACAACTGAGACTGGAATAGCTACTTTCATCAACACATATTTCATTCCCATCCAGTCTGAATAAATCACAAAGTTTGGTTATATCTGTTGGTTTTAAATTTTGATTCAAAATGTTGCCAAAAAAGGAGTTGAATATGCCCGCACATCAAATTGGTTTGTTTTTTAAACCGCCAGAAAACACCTGTAAATGGAGGTGAAGAGGGTTAAAGGGGTGTTACTAATGGTAATACTACTACCAGTAAACGCAAAGGAGGACAGTAAGGCTACCCTCATCCCCACGACAGTAAAACCAATATTTCAAAATAAATGGTTGGCGCTGTATTCCTGGCTCGGATATGACAGGGACAAAGACATCATGTTCTGTACATTCAGTTTTAAAATAAACGTCACAAATGCTATGGCAACCGGTTGCACTAATTTTAAGACAACCACACTTGTCAGGCACACAGAGTCAGCGGAACAACAACGTGCTATAATCGCCCAAAAGGAACAGGCCAATATGGTAACGGCAGTTAAACAGGCAATAACAGAACAGAAACAAGGCGTCACCCAATGCATCAGTCATTTACTGGCAAAGGATTCCACTGAGTAGACCTCGCTGATGCCGGGGCTGTTGGAAGAGTTTGGGATTCTGTGATTTGGATCACCTTGATGTCAATTCACATGTAAGTTACTGCAGTTATAAAACCGCATGTGGTCGGCTGGAGTCCATCGGTGGTGTAATAGATGAAGATGTAACACAGAAATTACAGAAGTCGCCAGTGTTAACAATAATGACTGACGTCTGAGACTACAGACATAGCTGTACATCACAAGCTCTGCTTTTCTGCATGAATAACTGATCCCGTTACCATGTCCCCGTAAACACCATTTCTTACCGACCTCAGGATCAACATATGCACCGGCCAAGGGATTTTCAACGAAATAAGGGACCACCTGGAGGAGAGAAACATCCACTTACCAAAAGTCACAGGTATGTCTTCATTGTCAATTTAATTATAATTTGTAACGGTCAAAGTCCATTAAAAATATTATCTGATATTAGCCTGTAATAACGACATGATGAAATAAATATTATCTTAGCTCTTGATAGGACGTATACTGTATAACAAATATATACTAACATACTCTGGACCGGTACCGGCACTTCACGATCGTAATTTAAAACAATTAAATACTACCGGTGTTAGAAATGTAAACAAACGAACTGGTAATACCTGATGCCAGTTTGTATTGCTTTTTAGGTCACCTGCCCAAAGGGCAAGTGAGCTTATGCCATGGTGCAGTGTCCGTCGTCTGTCCATCAACTTTTCCTTTAAAACGCTACTAGTCTGAACTGAACGGCTCAGTGGATTTTAAATAAATTTGATCTGGACCATCCTTGGGCCAAGGGGACTCAATTTTGAATAAACCGTAGGTATGGCCCCCCTGGGGGCAGAGGAGCGGGGCCGTATAGGGGAAAAAGAGGTAAAAGCTTTAAAATCCTTCTTCTACCCTAGGGATTAAGAAATTTTATCCTAATTTAGCCTGGAGCATCCTTGGGCCAAGGGGACTCAATTTTGTATAAACGGTTGGTGTGCCCCCCCTCCCTGGGGCAGAGGGGTGGGGCCCAATAGGGGTTATTTTTGCAAATTCTTTAAAATTCTTTTTCTTCTGTAGGAATGGCAGGGTTTAATTTGTCCATATTTGGTTGAAGTATCCTTGGGTGAAGGGGACTTAATTTTGTATAAACAACCGTTTATTCTGCCCCCCCCCCCTGGGGCAGAGGGGTGGGGCCCAATAGGGAGGGTGTAAACTTTAGTATAGTTTATATAGGGAAATCACATTTTGGACCAACATTTGTTTAATTTCCATTGGAAGTTATTCAATTTGGATTAGCATTATCAGTATTAGATAGCAGTTTGATGGTATGCACATATCAGCGCTAACTGACCCCCCGGGGCTAATGGGTGGGGCCAAAAAAGGTTTAATTGACTGAAATTTCTAAAATCTTCTTCTCAAAGACCCAGATATGGTAGAATCAAACACTCTTCATAGATGGAAGGGTCTTAAGGTTTATGACCCTAGGGTCTCGCGTTTACCCCCTGGGGGCAAAAAATATTATGGTTTATAATGGCAAATGGTACTTTGAATATTACATGTTAATAACTTGATTGGAATTATAACCCTGAGTTGACAGTTTGATACTATGCAAATTTGAGCCAGCCCTACCCTCAAGGGCTGTAAGGTTGGGCCCAAAGGAGTCAGTGTGCTAACATTTCTTCATTTTTCTTGTTTAGAATCAGAGGTGCTAGTTTCAAATACTTTTTAGTCTTAAATCTGTATGCTAGATATTGAAAGAGGTGGTTTTATTGTTTTTTTTGTCACTTTGAATGATATTTCTGTTCGTGTTAAAAACAAAATCAACTCTCTGTATGCATATATCAGGTGACCTTTAAGGCCCATGGGCCTCTTGTTATAAATGGTTGGTCTGACCCCTTTGGGGGCAGAGGCAGGACCCAATAGGGATATAGAGGAATAGCTTTAATATCCTTCTTCTTCCATTGGGATGAAGGTATTTTTACCAAATTTGAACAGTAGCATCTAATTGCATGGGAAAGGTAAATTAATTTTGTATAAATGGTGGGTCTGACCCCTTGGGGGAAAATTGCAAATTCTTCAAAATCCTTCTTCTTCTGTAGGAATGGCAGGATTTTGTATATAAATATAACCCCTGACTAACCATGTAATACACTACCAGCAACATCTGGCTAGTTCAACTTCAATTTTGCTAACATTTCCAGGTGAGCGATACAGGCCCTCTTAGCCTCGTATTGAAGTATGTGTCTATTGAAATTATTACCATATCAACAAAACTATGATCTCCAGATAACAGATGGAGCCACGGTTATGACGGAGAAAGGAGACACTGATGGGCCACTTCTTGCGGCAAAACCCCATGGAGGAAAACTGGCACTGTTCTGCACACCGTTTTGCGTTGCGTTCCAAGCAAGCAGCTGATGGAATACCAGGTAAATTATATGTGTTCAATTATATATATTTAATCCTTTTGTTATAAAATGAAAAGATAATTATATCATTATTCATAAAAGCATTGTCTACTTTCATTTTTGTGTCGCCTGCAACGCGCGGCGACATATAGGTATTACTTTATAGGCGGCATCATCGTCGGTTGCGTCGTCCAAACAAGGTTTCCGTGCGATAACTTGGAGTTCCCTTTGCCAATGGGTTGATTGAACTCAAACTTATTACACATATTGCATACCAATATAGCTCAAAAGAGTCTGCTTTTCAGAAGTTTACATGCATTTTTGGTGGAGTTATGCCCCTTTTATTGCCAAATAAGGGCATTGTGTTGTAAATGCAGGAACTTTTTAGGTCACCTGAGCCTTGCTCAAGTGACTTATTCTGATCGCCTTCCGTCCGTCGTCGTCCATCATGCGTAAACATTTTACATTTTCAACTTCTCAGAACCAGTGGATGGAGTTTTTTCAAATTTTGTCAGATTCATCCTTGGTAGATGAGGCTACAAAATTGTATGGGCAGAGCAGGTGTTGTCGATAATATAAAATGTTGGTTTTACAAAAATATGTTTCAGAGAAACTTCGATCCTATTGATGAATACAACTTCCATTTTTTTCTGAAAAATATGATTTGTTGTTTTCTGAGCGTCTGCAAATCACTCAATCAGATCAGATACGAGGACTTCTAACAGCTGAATTATGGCGACATAAAAACACCAAACTCTTAAGATATCAGCTTTTCCTTCTTTTAAGAGACAAAAAGTATATGTATTTGACTATTTTCAGTCCGTAAATAACTATCTTTTAAACTAATTGACATCATCGCCGGTTAAACCGTAATTATGTGTCTCTGTGAGTTCCTGCCAGTCAATAGTATAACACGACCTTGACTCTTTGTAATACACAGCACCGCCGAACTTCGCGACTTTCCACGTGTCATTTTGGCACAATTGAAATATTGAAGGATAAGTTTGCACAAGAACAACGTTTCAATCTCGGAGTACTAAAATTACCATACAATCCGTCCATATATTTTCCCAATCGCTGTACTTATCAGATAAGTTCAAATCGTTGGAGAGACCTATATTTTTTTTCGTATTTTACCGTGTAATATAGCCTTGAATTACAACTTGTTGTGATGGTAAAATAAGTCATACATTCTTGAATTTTTACGCGAAATTTTACCAGTTAATTGCCCCAAGTACTTTGATAGATATTTCTGAAAATGTCTCAAATATTGCCGATAAATGGTTGCAATACAAGACTGGTAACCAGTCTAAAAGAGCGGTGTAACCAGTCTAAAAGAGCGGTAACTGGCCGTATATAACTTTTTTAAAGTCTCGCGATATGCCACGATGCATCGGCAATCAAGAAATGATACGATTCATTGATGCATCGGTGACTCGTTACACCTCTATGTACAATTATTTCTTATTTCGAATCTAATGAATATGGCGATTCTGTTGGTTAATAATTGAGTGTGAATATCTCCGAAGTGTCATTCAAAACACATATATATTGTCAAAATTGGCCTGTGTCTGACTCCCGTCCTTATATGGCCTTGGACGATGAACAAAAACTAAAAAACTCCATTACTTCTTCCTTATCCTGCATTATCCTGTGACATCATGTTAGTTTTCTTAAGACGATTAGTTCCTAACGTTAGTGCAGGCAAATTCGTCACATTAGTGTAAGGGTTTTAGGTTATAATTCGTCACATTAGTAAGGGTTTTAGGTAATATTTCGTCACATTAGTAAGGGTTTTAGGTAATATTTCGTCACATTAGTAAGGGTTTTAGGTTATAATTCGTCACATTAGTAAGGATTTTAGGTAATAATTCGTCACATTAGTAAGGGTTTTAGGTAATAATCTGTCCAGGTACATATGTATCAAAATGCTGACAAGGACCAGTACAGAAGAACAAGAATAACATAATGAATACCATATTTATGACATAGCTTACCCAGAAAAGATTGCAAAGATTAATTCATTCTGTCATTTATATTTTACTTGTAGTTATGTATAGCTTCAAGAATTATTATTTAGATGTTAAATGTTTGAACACTTATCAGTCACTATCATAATCATTGTAGGTCAAAGAAGTTGTGAAGGTGCAGCTTTGCCCTTGCCCATCCTGTGCACACAAGCGACTGTGAAAGGGCCTTCTCAAAACTAAATGCAGTGGTGACACCCCTACGAAACAGGATCTCGGGCGACCATGTTGACTGGTTGATGCGTGAAATGCTTGAAGGGCAGAACCTGGACGAGTTTGACTTCAGGAAACCCCTCCCGGCGAAATAACAACAAAGAGTTCAATCAATACAACAGCACTGTTTCTCATGTTGTTTTTACATTTAAAGAAAATAAATTGTACATCAAAATGCAATTAAGACACTCATGCATTGGTGATTTTCAAAAAAATTTAAATTAATTTCCAAAAAAGTGAAATATTATACAATGTCTAAAGTATAAATAATTAGCTAAAATATGCTCAGAATGCAGGATTTTGCATCTATGGTTTAAAAATGTCTGTGTGGAGACTCCGATGTAAGAATGTTACAGAATGTTACAGAATGTTACAGTCTAAAGAGAGTAAATTGAATATTGTTTTGTATAATACGTTATATCATGTTTATAATAATGAAAACAAATTAATTCCTTACTTGAAATTTATAGAAAGTATTTTCAATGAGTTTGGACTGATATATATATATGTTTATGGAAATTCCCAGTTTTTGGAACCTAGTAACCCACCAGGGGTAAAACTTATTACAAAGCAGATATTAAATGACCAGTTTTTACAAAAAGTGGAGTAATGATATTTTTAATTTCTTTAAGTCTGTGTGGTACAGAACATATTAATATAATTGTAATTTTGAAAATTATTTAGAATTGTTGACTGAAAATGAACAAATTGTATTGTGTTAATTTAGAACTAGATGTTTATAGTGATAGTGATATATAGTGATCACCAAACGGAATATGCACATATTGCGATACCCAAGACATTGGTGACAAATTTCACTACTTGTTAAAACAGAAAGGAAGTTATATTTATACAAATACTACTATGTAATGCCAAATATTTTAATGTTCTCAGAACTAATAGATACAAACAATGTTTAACAAAAATATTAGAAATGTATGCAAATTATCCATATTTTGTTAAAAAAAGTATCATGATTTGTCCTCTATATATAAAACATTTGATATTGTATACTGTTGTAAATATGTTTTCTCTGTACATTTATAATGTTGTAAAGAAAAATAAGTTGAATTTTGAACTGCAAACCGGTTAGATTTAAAAAATATAAAATATAACCCTGATGCCAATTAGTGACCAAACTATATATTTTGTCGGTTTACACACAAAAATCTAGTGTTTTGCATACAGTTGGGAAAGGTCCTTAGTTGAGTCGGTTTTGGAAATATTTCCGAAGTATTTATCAATTCAACTTTTTTCCCCAAATCTAATTCCGAGACCGAAAGAATTTTACTTGAACCCAACAATCATTTTTTTCTGTTTGGACGGTGTGCACTGTATGATTATCATTATGATCATATACCATCATCTCAAATCCTCATCAATAACATATTGATCAGCAATATGTGATGATCATCATTATCATCACTTACAATCATTTATCACCATCATCAACCATGTATGATCATCCTCAACATTATCTTCAATCATCTTTCATCATCAACAACATCGTCCATAACGAATCATCATCATCATATTCTCATCAGATGAACACGAATGCTTATATCTTTTAATGACATATATTATTAAACATCTACAGGGAATATCATTCGAATAGCAGGAGATTCACTTGGCGTAGAAGTAACCCTTTCAAACAGGCTAGATTTTTTTCTTTTTACAGAGAACCTTTTATCAAGTATAAATAATTGTAGTATTGAACCTGGCTATAGATCAGATCATTCTGCCCCCATTATTACTTTGAAACTGAATGAACTTAAAAAAGATAAAGGTCTATGGAAACTAAACGATTCCTTATTATATGACCCTGTATATAAAGATATGGTTAAAAACTGCATTCAAAATATTAAGTTACAATATTGTTTGCCTGTATATCATTTTGATTCTATTAAAAACATCCCTGATAATGATATACAGTTTATAATAAATGATCAGCTTTTTTTGGAGACTTTATTAATGGAAATAAGGGGTAGGTCTATTTCATACTCATCGTACAGGAAAAAACAAACAAAACTTAGGGAGGAAGAGATTAAAAAATCCATATCAGTAATAGAAGCTGAAACAAACCCAGACCTGGAGCAATTAAGGGAGAGGAAAAGGGAATTAGAATCTATTCGTTTGAAGAGAATTAGGGGAAGTATCATTAGATCCAGGGCAAAATGGGTAGAAGAGGGAAAAAACCAACATCTTACTTTTTCAATCTTGAAAATAGAAACTGTACTGCTAAAATTATTCCCAAAATTCAGAAAGAAAACTGATATTATTACAAAGGAAGAAAATATTTTAAGGGAAGTAAAATAACGTTAAGTAACGATGAATCTCGCAGCTTAGAGGGTAGAATAACATTTGATGAAGAAGGGAAAACTCTAAAGAATTGAAAAATAATAAAAGTCCAGCAAGTAAGCCCTGTGCTACGTCATTTTAGTGTATCAATACACGGTGATGAGGCACCTGTGTTATACATACAGAATGAAAATATTTTTGGATAAACGGTGGGTGTGGCCCCCCTTGGGGCAGAGAAGTGGGCCCAATAGGGCAAATAGAGGTAAAACTTTTTAAATCCTTCTTAAGCGTAGGGATAAAGGGAATTTATCTTAATTTAGTCTGGAGCGTCCTTGGGCCAATGGGACCAGTGAGTACATGGGGAGGAATACCTTGACCAAAAGGAAAAGGTGAACTGCCACTCCCTCCCTGAGTGAACCAGAAATGAAAGGCCTAGTGCCAGACATATGACCAGTTTGCTGCTGGAAAGCACCACAACCAGGATGCATAGTACCCGAAGCATGAGGCCCAAAGGACTCATCCGAGACCATGGGGTGTCGCCTGACTCTCCTAAGGTTTGTCACCTTCTTCAATACCCATGGGCCCGGCCCACAGGTTGATACCGGATACCTGACCAGGAAAGAGAAGGGACCGTGAAGAGTCATGAGAGGTGGCAGTGCTGATACACTCTGTGGGGCCCAGATAATTCAAAGAATAACCACTCCCCATCACAGCAGAGGACCCCAAAGGAACCCTCATTCATGACTTTACCCGCACCAACAGATGCTCCAGGACTGACTAAAAAGTCAGACTGGAGGAGGGCCCACCCTTTCCAGAGATGAACTGACATCAATGGAAGGGGGACCAACCTCCCTGGCAACAGGATAGCCAACACCTGTGCTCTCTAGACTAGAGCCAGCCAAGGGCCGGATAGTCTTGGGACCCGGCAGGGCCTCTGCCAACGAAGAACCTGCCGAAGGTTATAGATAATTTATTTTACACAATTTCAGCATTCATGTAATTGATATACATTAATGCAATACTAATCTACGGCAGTATCATTTTTAGCTCACCCAGGCCGAAGGACCAAGGTGACCTTATGCAATACTATGGCGTCCGTCAGCAATTTCTTTAAACGACTTCTTCTTAACCACTGATTGGAATTCAAATAAATTTGACTGGAAGCATCTACAAACGGTGGGGCTGAGGGGCGGGGCCAAAAGGGGGCAATTTGGCTATATTGCTTTAAGCGACCTCTTCTCTGGAACTAAGAGATGGATATCAACCATATTTGACTTGAATCATCCATAGGTAGTAGAGATTCAAAATTGTACAAATGGTTGGGCTGACCCCCCAGGGGACTGAGGGGCAGGGCCAAGAGTGGTGGGCAATTTGCACAATCATCAGTGAGCACCATCGCAATGGAAAAGTTTATTGGCGAGCACCATCAAATTAAAGTTCATTATGCTAGTAATATGTTTCAACATTAAATTTGAATCTTTCCATAAACAATAAGTTTGCCGGCTACCAACCAATGCAATAAATGTCAGCTCATGCGAAAAATTAGTTAAGTTACCAAGATATTACAAAACTTACCCATGTGACTGCGTACGTAAAAAAAAAAAACATGGCCGCCTCCATAAACACGGAGAGGTTATATCACCACCTTACTCGACAAAGTGCGATAATTATACGTAATAACCGTTGTCAGACAAAGCGAAGCCATTTGAGGTTCTTACAAATGTATATACCGCTTCATCACAACCTAGTTCCTAGGTTGTCTCAAAGCGGTTCACAAATCATTTTCCCAGGGTTAGACACTTACTTTTTTATTACCAAATACCTTAATGAGGCATATAAGCGAGCGCACATAGTTCAGTAACCTTTGTGATGATAGTGTAGATCCCGGGCGCCTGTGGCAGGCAAAAAAAATAAAAAATATAAGCAATGTCCATTTTTTTGGCTACATATTTCCCTTAATTGTATCTTTTTTTCAAAATCAACCTGTAACCTATAGTTCACTTATTACTATGTTGTATATCTTAGCCCTGTATGACCCCTGAACTAATTACTATATTGTATATCCTAGCCCTGTATGACCCCTGGAAGGGGCTAGCATGAGTGTATTCCTGGGTGGTAACAGACCTGGGGAAAACTTTGGTAGTTGCCTATAATAATAATAATAATTTGAGGTTCTTACAAATGTATATACCGCTTCATCACAACTTAGTTCCTAGGTCGTCTCAAAGCGGTTCACAAATCATTTTCCCAGGGTTCGACACTTACTTTTTTTTGCTTGGTAGTCCACAGGACTAGTTAAAAAGATTATCTACTAGTCCTTCGTCAATGTAACTTGTCCCAGATTTCCTGATAAGGAAACATCGCGATCTACAGCAGGAAACAGGTAGGGGACAGTCCACAGGACTTTAAATAACTACTGCCATACAAATGTGGTAAAGTTTGAGGAAAATTTTGAGAATAATCATGCAATATATGTTATTTTATGCAGTTTTCTAAATTTAAAAAAAAAGAGTATTTGCATATAATAATTATATTTTTCACAAGTCCAAAGGACCAATTAGGTGATTCACTAGTCCTGGGTGAAAGCTACTAGTCCAGGACTAGCAGACTAGTGTTAGTGTTGAACCCTGTATCCGTGGTTATTTAGCCTTTACAACCAGCCAATATCTTTCTTAACTCCCTGGGGAGCATACAGCCACAGCTGCCATTCCGGCACTCACAGCTAGTATTCTACAATTTTAGCACTGCCCAACCACGTACTCATTTACAGCTGAGTAGTCTGGAACAAGCGGAGTAAAGTATCTTGCTCGAAGATACAACACAGTGTGGTCCCGTGACTCGAACCAGTAACCCTTTGTTTCACGAGCCAAGCGTCCTACCACTAGACTACAGTGCCTCCGGATTGCTAGTAGGTGTTTTTCATTATAGGACGCTGATTTCAACCACTTCAATGATATAAGGTCACCATGCTGGGGTGAAAGGACCCTGGGAGCAATCACAATTATAATTAGTACGCATATTAATCTTTTTATGACCTGCAAAGAGCATGATCATTTCCAAGGACAGACAGACGAGATGATGTTACAGCATCCTTCATTTACAAGCTTTACCTGGTCTGTAGGTGACATGCAAAGGCAATAATATTAGCTCTTAGATGATTCCAAAGCAGTATTAAGTAATTATGGTACCCAATTTGTAACTCTGATCCAGCATTCAATTTCTCAATACAATGTATTCCAATATTAGAGAAGTAACGGCTGTAATATCCATTCCTTTTGAATAACCGAATGATAAAACAATTTAATCATTTACATTTTAATGTAAGGAAAGCATATATTGTGAACATATTTTGAACCTAAAGCATGGTGCCATTAGGGTTATACACTGTACCAGTATCTTCAGAAGCCTGATACTGCAATAGATATAAACAGGACCATTGCAACTACACCAACGTTAACATAGAAATGATAAATATACAAATGTGTTCCCACCAAGTTATACAAGAGATACATGAACCGGAGTTGTTATTTGTTGTAGTGATGCAAACAAAAAAAGTTCATATAGTTCAAAAAAAGCTTTTTGAATTCCTTGAGAGAAATTCATGTTGGGAGTGACCAACATGTATCATATATATATTGCTTGTACATAATTGTCGAACATATATATATATTGCTGACAATTTTCAGAAAAAAGTGAAAAAAATTAAAATAAGATCTTATCATAAAATTTACCCTTTCCAGTGGAGGAATGATTGACATGGGGCTAATGAAATAACAATTTCAGATAAAGCGACTTAGGACCTTTCCATCCATGAAGAGTGTTTGATTCTAGCAAATCTTGATCTGAAGAAGACTGTTGAAATTTCAGCCAATTTGCCCTCTTTGGTGCCCTAGGGGTGGGCCAGGTTCTTAATTTTCATACCATCAAAATGCAGTCACATGATAATCATTACAACCGAGTTTGAAATTTTTCCTACTGAAAGTAAACAACATATACTCAAAAGAGTTATTTCCCGATATAAACTACAGTAAGGCCAAAAACAAGGTTACAAATGCTTCGGATGACCTGTCTTAAATTTTCCTGTCACCTACTTTGTATCCATAAGGATCATCTTAATAGTCAGGCAAAGGTCACAGTTACTTTCTTCCTGTTATGGTCATGGGATCCTGACCAAATTCTTGACAGAATAATAAACACTGAAATGCATAGAAATTCCTTTTTCTTATATTTGTTATTGGAATGAATGATCCCTATGTAATTCTTTACTTTGGCCTGCATTTGAACATAGAACTTTCCTTCAAAATTTAATTGATGTGGTGATCATGATGGACAAAAGGCAATCACAAGAGGTAAACACACCAAGACTTTGATAACTAAAAAAACAAACATTTTCTAGGATCAGAACTATATATGTGTACAATTTGCAATGTGCAAAAAGTGATCTGGAGTTTTTTATTCTAAGATATATACCAGTAAAATAAGAAGATCCTTAATTTTCCATTAATAAAAAGCATCCAACTATAAAATCAAACAAACAGCTTTGCAATTTTTGTAAGAGCATCACAACTCTGTTATTCTATAGCACAAAAATGTTCCATGAAAACCTTGCGTCTGAACTACAATCATTTTAGTTATTTGTTTTTTTATTATTTCAATGAGGATTTAGTGGTGAATTAAGCATGTATTTTCTAATTAATCACCATAGCAGCAAGAATGCTACTCATATTATTTACTATTAAAATACCCTCAAAATAATCACGAAATTCTATTTAAGGAAACAAAAATAGGGAACCAGTCTTAGATAATACACTCGGGCAAAAAAACAAAAGGATGTTTCAGGTTACATGACTGAAAGAATAGGGTACATTGGTCACTGAGGTTTGATTTTCATTTCATTTCAATTTTTTTTATCTGGGTGTTTTGGAGCTTATTGAATACTTACATAAAACAATGAACATATTCTTAGGTCTTTTAAATAGGAGATTGAATTTTGTATTTTGATACCGGCCAATGAAGTAAAGATACTATATTTGTAGTTGACTTGTTTGTTTGACAATCAATTTGCATCCAGCGAACAAGTTATCCCAACTCCAAATTGGGTGTGTTTGAATGAGATGAAATTGTTAGGGTCAAAGGACAAAGCTAAGGGTCGGTTGGGGTACTTGAAACATATATATATATATATATTATACATATAAAGTTTTGCCTAAACTACACCTTGTATTTCATGATCAGATTACTCTTGATCATGCAGTACTATTATGTATATGGATTCCCAGAATGAGATTTGACTCTATGGTCTAAAAAGAGGCCCAAAGGCCTTAGCGGTCACCTGAGTTATATCATAGGTACTGGTAGCTTTATTTTATTGTTTAGATGTGGTGTGGAAATCAGCATGTAAACTTAGTGAAATACAATACATGTACTTGTCATGTCATCAAAGGTTAAGAATTTGAAAATATTGGTAAATGTTCCCTTTGGGGCACCGCCCTGGGGATCGGGCAGGAATCCTTATTTTACAATGTAATACGTATACCCTCATTCACCAAAGATGATTCTGACCAAGTTTGAGTAATTTTCTGCTGAAAATAGATAAAATATACCCAAAAGTGTTATGACCCTATATAAACTGTAGTAAACTTTACCCCCTCCCCATAGGAGAACGGATAGCTCGGGGGTCCTGAAATTTACAATTTAAATAAAGCCGCTGAGGATCTTTCTTTTTATGCCCTGAAATTAAATGTGGTATATCCGAGTCTGGAGAAGAAGATTTTTGAAATATTGGTTAATTTTCCCTTTGGGGCCCCACCCTGGCCCCAGGGGTTGGGATAGGAATCCCAATTTTACAATTTTGTAGCCTCATCTACCAAGGATGATTCAGACCAAGTTTGAAAAAAATCCATCCACTGGTTCTTGAGAAGAAGTTGAGAATGTAAAAAGTTTACGCACGACGCACGACGGACGGAAAGCGATAAGAATAGGTCACTTGAGCAAAGTAGAAATGACATCTATCAAAAAGTGAAGATTTATATAAGTTACATAAATAAAAAGTTTATACTGTAGTGTGCATATTAAATTTTATTGATTGAGAAGCGCACACTAGTATCAGATTGCTTTTATAACGTTTAACCCTATCAGACAAGGTGAGCTACACCAGTCAGTATACCTGAGGTTTTATCATTACCTTGTAGGCATGCTTAGGTTTTGGTGCTTTTGTTGGTAACCGGTCAAAACAGTTTCCATTTTTGTAAAAATACATCTTCCCACTACTTCTCATTTCCACGCTGGATTCATCAACAAAAACAACATTTTTAAAATCCTCTCTTTTTCCCAGAGCATTTAGGCTGTATTCTGGTCTTCTTGATGTTTGTTCGGGTCTGCCAACCAAGCTTCCTCTGTACTCTCCTCATTAAAGTGTCCGATACCAAAGCACCAAATGACTCCTGAAACTTCTCTTTTAGTTCTCTGCTGTTAATATTTGGGTTTGTGGCTATCCAAAAAAAACACTTTCCATGGTTATCTGTTACTTTCAGTTTCTGTTTCCTGAAAGGAAATAAAAACACACATATACACAAACATGAACTACAGATCTATTTCAATTATGAATAACATATTGGGGTTGGTGAAGACTTCAGCAATTAGTAAGGACTAGCTATATATTACATAAATAAAGTGACCAAACCTATAGCTAGCTAACTGGTTTAAAATTTGGACTGGCAAAAAAGTATCTTATTTTGAATACATGTAAATCATAGATCAGGTTATGATTAAACAGGATGCAGATTAACAAGAGGCCCAGAGGGCCTGTATCACTCACCTGAATATTTAAGCAGTCATAGCAAAATATTCTCATCAAATATTATATTGCACTAACACCCTCGCAAACTTTGTCGGCTCCATCTGTTGAAACTACCAGCAAAATATTATTATAAGATTCTATGCTTTTTGGTTCTTCTTCAGAAGTTGTTTGACATATTTTCTTTTTCAAACTTTGGTGAGCTCTATCCCAGGAAGCCACCAGGCAAATATTATAATTTTATGCCTTGCGATTATTCAGAAGAAGTCGTTTGATGTTTTTGACATATTTGACCTCTGTGACTTTGAAAGAAGGTTAACGTTGAAGTCATTTTCGTTCTCAAAGTTTGTCAGGCTCTATCCCAGGAAGCCACCAGCCAAATATGAAGATTCTGTACCTTTCAGTTCTTCAGAAGAAGTCTTTTGAGGCATTTGACCCCTGTGACTTTGAAAGTAGGTCACAGTCTCATTTTCTTTCTCAAACTTTGTTGGACTCCTAACAACGAAGCTTTCAGTCAAATATCATGGCTCTATGCCTGTTCGTTCTTCAGAAGAAGTCATTTAAAGAGTTTGACACATTTGACCCCTGTGACCTTAAAAGTAAGTCAAGGGTAATTTTCATTCACAAACTTTGTTGGGCTTTATCCCTTGAAGCCACAAGCCAAATATGAAGATTTTATACCTTTTAGTTCTTCAGAAGAAGTTGTTTGAAGCGTTTGACAAATTTGACCGCTGTAAACTTTAAAGTAGGTCAAAGTCATTTTCCTTCTCAAACTTTGTCAGGCTCCATCCCAGGAAGCAACCAGCCAAATTTTAAGATTCTATAACTTTAAGTTCTTCAGAAGAAGTTGTTTGAAGAGTTTGACACATTTGACCCCTGTGACCTTGAAAGTAGGTCAAGGTCATTTTTATTCTCAAATTTTGTCGGGCTCCTACCAACAAAGCTTTCAGTCAAATATCATGACTCTAGGCCTGTCCGTTCTTCAGAAGAAGTCGTTTAAAGGAAAAGTTGACAGACGGCGATGGACGACGGACGCGCACCATGACATAAGCTCACTTGCCCTATGTGGCATGAAGCCCAATAGCTAATTTATGGACAAGAATGTCATTACAGTTTAATTGATAACAAGCACAAAATCAAGTCAATGCTGGTTATTAATTTTACAGAGAGTAAACCTCCTCCAAAAATAATTCAATTAAACTGTTTTAAAAGACACTCACAACTCCCTTCTCCCAGATGTCAGACATTCTGTCCTCAACACCATTTACACCGTAGGAATCTTTCTAAAATCATCCTTGCCCAATGCCTTCTGGTCAGCGTTAAAGGTGCAGTTATCTGTTCCGGTCACTTGGAGGTCATTACTGAAAGGAAGCCACATTATATTTTAGTTAGCAGAACCAATTGATCTTAAACATTAGACAAACTATTTATTTGGTCACCATGGATGTACATGGCCATGACTTAAATGGACCTAAACATACTGATCAAGATATACCTTCTTTAAAAGCAGGTTCATAAGGTAAACATGAATAGTATGTTTGTGTAATTTATGTACCTATTTTGTATACAGTTCATAAAGTTCACATCAATATCGAACAACCCTGACATTATACATTACTAACATTTTAAATGTTAACAATGGTCTAATGGGCCAGATATGTTACTCAGAATATCTGGTTACTTGCCTGTAAATTCATCAAATCGTCATTGTTATTTATTTGATGGTATCCCTAAACGAGAACCACTTACTTAGCTAGGAGGTCCATGAGGTAGCCCGGAGTGGAGGGGTCTGGTCTGAGAGGTGGTCCCATCACATGTCCAGCCCCGTGTCTCCAGCACTTGTTCCAGTAGTGGGTTACGTCCGTACCAAGACTAGCAGCAATCGGCTCACCGAACATTACCTTTAACAGATAACTGTGTCAACACCTGTATATTTTGGCATCTTGGTCATGCAAGATCATCAATAAAAGGGTTGTAAAATTACACTGTTTTTATGAAATACATTTTTGTAATTCTTTATTTGTTTTGTGAGGATTACTGACTAAGAGGTGTCCTGTTAACGAATCGCACTGTTAACTGGTACATGTACCTTTAATTTGGAAAGGAATACAAAACGATGAATTATAATCCAAATGGGCAGGGTTTTTACAAATACCAAGGTATGTTTCTATGGTAATCAGAGTTATACATGCAGTAACTTGACAATGGCTTACAGTTCTGTGAGCAATATAACAAGGTTTTGAGAGGACTAGCAACACAATGTTCCCTTTTTACAGTTTTCATAGTGTAGTTAGTAATACCAGAGAAAATATTGAGGCAATAGCCCAGGGATGCTCCATACAAAATTGTTTCGCTGTACAACTATGGGATGAAATTGTATATGTCACAAGACCAAGGATGTTTTGTCTATCGATAGAGAGCGTACACAAACTGTAACGAATAAGTATCTTATTGACGACTTCCTGTGTCTGATTGTTGAAATGATCTGTAAAGAAAAATCTCACCTTTCCTACGACATTGGCAGCTGTCCGGCTCATGATCTTACATACGTAGAGTGGACAGTTGGCCTGACTGGCTATAGTAACGGCACGGTATACAGCCTCACCCTCCACCTACAATTTGTAACCACGTCCACTATAGTGTAGCCTGTACAACAGTCAGGGCCTTGTCCGACTGTGATGACAGCGAGTCTCTTGTTTTAGATTCCTTTATGGGACAGCAAAATTAAAACCCTGTGGTGACACATAGTTTGGGTGTGTAACTAAGTTAAGGTCTGATACTTTTGTTCACATGGTTTCTTTCCATGTATAGTTCCTGATGAGTTGTTTTACATGAATTCCTGACTTTATAAAAACCAGATATTTGTCAAATGAAGCAAATATCTGGATCCCTTTGGTCAAGGTATTTACATTGAGTCAATTAGTGCCCAACAAACATGCCAAAAAAGCTCTACAAAAATTCTGGAGAGTGGTCATTTTACCAAACAGATTATGTATTTTTTGTGTAAATTGTGTGATTTTAGTGAACATCAATTCAAATAAGAATTCCAGTTACTTCTTTTCAATGTGAGTTTATAACTTTAGACTGATGAAGAAATTTTCCGAATAAAAAAGAATGGAGTTGTCTCCCTTCCACTGTTAACATTTCAGTCACAGAGAACAATGGATCCATTTGTAGAGGTGAAATGACCACTATGTCAGAACACACAAAATAAAATTGTATCAAACTTCTTCTCCTGGCTGCAGTCACGACCTTTCCTGCAGATTTGCTCATGACACGAACAACATAGAGTGGACAATTAGCCTGGTGTCGTGATAGCTCGTAGTGTGGCTGGTGGGCTGTCGTGATAGCTCGTAGTGTGGCTGNAGTAGTGATAGCTCGTAGTGTGGCTTCAGCCTCTACCTAATACCAGACAGGGTGGAGAACAGAAAAGCAAAGTAAAATAAAAAGCAATAATTTAAGCAAAACCCAGAAACACGCATACATACACAATATCTATAGGAACAAATTATTCATACAAGAAGAAATAAATTAAAGTACAAAATTCAATCATGGTCCAGAAAGTGTGACTTCCACATCAAATGTTCAGGATGTGTTTGTTTGTGTTATATTGAGCATTTGGTGAAGGTTATGACATCAACGTTTAAACAAAAATCTATCGTNAGGATCCCTGTGGTCTTGGTATTTACATTGAGTCAATTAGTGCCCAACAAACATGCCAAAAAAGCTCTACAAAAATTCTGCAGAGTGGTCATTTTAACAAACAGATTATGTATTTGTTGTGTAAATTGTGTGATTTTAGTGAACATCAGTTCAAATAAGAATTCCAGTTACTTCTTTTCAATGTGAGTTTATAACTTCAGACTGATGAAGAAATTTTCCGAATAAAAAAAAAGAATGGAGTTGTCTCCCTTCCA
>NW_018408265.1:128165-128284 GCF_002113885.1 Mizuhopecten yessoensis
CAATGAGACAACTGGATTGGTGGAGACTGGATTAATCTAACAACTGGATTAGTAGCAGTTGGATTAATATGACCACTAGATTAGTGGAAACTGGGTCAATTAGACAACTGGATTAGTGG
>NW_018408265.1:128680-129017 GCF_002113885.1 Mizuhopecten yessoensis
TAGTAACAATGTGATCTATGATACTACTGAGCCTAGTGATGGTTTTGTCATTTCAGAATATTCTTTTTTAAAGGTCCCAAGTACAAAAATAATTGGGCAACAGGCCCAGTCTATGTAAGCCATCTCCTTACAATATTTACAAGAACATACACATCATATCACTAGTATTTATAGTTAACAGATATATCTTAAATATTTAGTATGACATTATTTATATAAATCTTAGTCATTATATCTACTTATTGTAACAATTAATATCATTGATACAAGATCAAGAGAAGTTTGTCAGCCAGCGAGACAGGAACTGGTGACCAGCACAAACCTAGCAGAGCTGTGA
>NW_018408265.1:130290-130808 GCF_002113885.1 Mizuhopecten yessoensis
ATGACCTACCTCCTCTGGAGGACACATCTCGTGGCCCTCAGGTCCAGTGATACCATTATCTATCATCTCCTGGGATTTCTAAATGAAAAATAAACAAAAAGACATTTTTTTTTATTACAAAATCATCAATTATAGTAACAATGTGATCTATGATACTACTGAGCCTAGTGATGTTTTTTTTCATTTCAGAATATTCTTTTTAAAAGGTCTCAAGTACAAAAAGAATTGGGCAACAGGCAGTCTATGTAAGGCCTCTCCTTCCAATATTAACAAGAACATACACATCATATTGCTAGTATTTATAGTTAACAGATATATCTTAAATATTTAATATGACATTATTTATATAAATCTTAGTCATTATATCTACTAATTGTTACAATTATTATCATTGATACAAGATCAAGAGAAGTCCGTCAGCCGGCGAGACAGGAACTGGTGACCAGCACAACAGAGAATAGAAATTTGATTTAATGGTTCTACCTCTGCAATTAAATGTCCGTTTTCAGCGTGGACCA
>NW_018408265.1:135047-136409 GCF_002113885.1 Mizuhopecten yessoensis
TGGAGATGTCCTCGCGAAATTTTCTTGTGAGGCAAAGCCTAAACACAAAGCAACGGGTAGAAAACATGCCAGCGCACCAGGCCGAGGAATACCATAGAAATACACTTATCAATATAAGAGGGGCGGAAAATCGTCATCTAGTATATACATAGGTCGGAATATTGATATTGTTCGCGGGGTAAATTTCAAAAAAGCGAATCGTACACTAGACGGCCTGTTAAAGGAGCGTACGAGGACTGGGATGGCTCGTCCAACAGCACACAAGGAAATTATATCGCCCCTACATTTAACACAAATATCCACTTACATGTACCTCCAAGGTGGGGTGGGGGGTGGGGTGGGGTATTCTCCCCTTACATCCTCCGACAGAACGTATGGTACAACCTGGCTATCCATTTGGTGACCAGGGGACTTGAGTTCCACGAACAGCTGCGAGTTGATTCTTTTGAATTTATTTCAGACGAGCTATGCCAGTATCAATCATTACACAAAATATTATTATCAGGGTGGCTTTTCCTCTAGTGAAGCCCCAACAAAACGCATGTATGCCACTGGTTCACTCCACTGTCCGGTGGCAATGCTGCAATTGTTGATATAAAAAACGAATTCGACCGCTGAAAACTATTCAACCACTACCTAAACACTCAGACGGTAATCCAGAACACTTACGGGTATCACAAGCGGGACATTGCACAACTGTGTAATGGCGACTCGCCATCGGTTCCTCGCGATAGTGGTCACAAACTTTGGAACACCCAAACGTCTGGCTGGGTAGTCCCCGTGAAATTAACTAGTACATCAGTGAACTTTGTAATGACACAGGGCACTTCATCCACCAAGTTATCTTCATTTACTTCAGCAGGATTTCTGGCAAACAGCACATTCTACGGATGTACATTCAACATTAAATGAGCTCTGCCCACCGCCGACGGATGCTCGGCCGACGAATGCCCTGGATGGTTACTATGGTGACCGTTGTTTGAAATAGTGCGGACATAAACTTTTACTAAATATATAATTTGCGGCGTTAATGGCAAAAAACATAAAATAAGATCAACTTTAAAAAATGAAAGGAATATCAAGCGTTGTTTATTATGAGATTATAGATTTTTTTGTTCGTTTAACAAATCAGCTGATCGACGCAAGTTGAACCGTTGAAGTTTGTGTGTAGGCTGGAGTTCCGGCTGTTCCTTTTTTATGGTTTTCTGTCCGATACTGATATCAAAAATAGTAAACTTACAAAAAGTGTTGAAACTTTTTTTATTGTAGTTCATCATAACGTAATATATGCTAACACGCTCCACAGAACATTGTGTAGAACATTGATGCTGTAACATTGTGTGGAACATTGATATTATAACA
>NW_018408266.1:0-965 GCF_002113885.1 Mizuhopecten yessoensis
TAAAGGGACATAACCGTTACGAATTAATCCTGATATTGATATATTCTGATTTTCAGTGTTAAAGACAACTTTATGTTCTGTTAAGCACGCAAGAGAAATGCTTTTAACGATGTTGCTAAATATACCACACAGTGCATGTATGCTGTAGAATACAAAGTATGTATAGATGTATAAAACCTATTCTGTATATCGTAACACGTAGAAAAGCTAGTAAGGTAGGATCCACACGACTTGAGCACTTAATTGAACATTCTGTATAGCGTTACCTAAAGAAAACCAACCAACCAGACCTTACTCGATATCTATAATCTCACCCGGCTCTTCCAGATATATCCTTCTGTTTATTATATCATCGAACATTTCTCACGTCTTGAACAATGTTAAATATGCTAATTATTTGTATGGTATTTTAGTTACTGATTGCATCTCAACAATCAAATACATTATAATGGTTCAAAGCCGTAGACTTTAAACTGTTAAAGATGAATAAATCAGTGAATTGACAGGTGTTTTTGCAATAATTGTCTAGATATCGACATGAGAACAACACTTTAAGTTCATTCTCAAAGACGTAATGTACAGAACATATAGAGACTGTTATATCTTTGTGACATTTGATGCTATATCGTAAAAGTTTGGTTTGATTTGGTTAGGTTTTAACAGCTAATGACATTTAATGACGCGCCTCCATATGTGTAATGTATGCGTGCTTGTGTATATGTGTGCTGAAGACAGGGTATAGTGTATGTTGGTGTACTTGCCTCCTTGCGACAGCGCGGATCTGATACCGACTTTAGAGTGCTACCTTACTGAAATACCATATCGAAGGCACCGATATAAGTATTCGAGCCTGTCACATGTTGCGCAAACCGTAAATACTGAACTTTAAGCAGGAAATAACAACTACCATGTTTAAGGTATTTGATATGTCCCTGTCCGGGAGTATATGTTTAGGTATAAAGCTC
>NW_018408266.1:4884-155639 GCF_002113885.1 Mizuhopecten yessoensis
TTACAGGGTGATGAATTCTAAAAATAGATTGGGCGTTCGTCATGGTTCGTTTTGAGTATGATTTATCAAATTATAAACAAATAAGATAACGAACATTATCAGAAAAAATCAAAATGTAGTTTACATCCTCACATATCACAGTCAGTGAATATGCCATTTTCTATGGTACATTTGCTAAGACCTTTTTCTATTGACTTTAGAGAATACAATGAGTTCTATGCTCCCTCTAAATTCAAAGAATGGCACCTGACTGTTTATATTTGTCATGTCTCCCTTTATCTTAGAGTAATTATGTATGATTCTAAACACTTATGTACATACATTGTACTTATTGTTTTAGAAAAGCCTGTCATTAATATCTTCATTTTAGGGATCTTGGGTTTTGTTATACAATGTATCATGTATTATATTGGTTATGGAAAAGTAAAAAAAAAAAGAAATTCATTGTAAAAGACTGATTGGTAGAGAACATGAAAAATAACTCATCTCGATATCAAACTTAAACGATACGATAATCGAACACGTTTTAACATTACATGGGTCGGTTGGTTAGAGCGTCGTGCTAAAACGCAAATGTCATGGGTTCGACCCCCATACTGGCCAACCGTTTATTTTTCGTTTTATACAGTCTCTTATTTTCAGCGGTATTTTGCGGGGCTTTTTGATGCCTAATCTAACTTTGTCAAAACACAATAATTAGTTTATTATTTAATAACGAATTTGTTTTCGTTATGTTGTTCACAGCATTCATATTTACATAAAAAACACTTTCATTGTGACGTATTCTAGAAATTGATTGATAATGACTAACAAGTTTCAATTCTGAATCTCATAGTTTCAACTTGACGACTATCATATATACCAGATTCACCTTCCTGTAAAGTTTACTGATCACAGTTTAGTCCGGAGTGTATTATATGAGAATGAAGGTTTTCCGAAGAGGTTCGTCTGGTTTAACAACAAATCATGCTGGCTGGGTTTTCTACAGGAGAGGTCTCGATCTACGCTGCAGAAAATTCATACGTGCAATTTTGACCTGGTTACATAATAAAACATTCCTTCATGGTGATTTGTATCTTTGGTGACGGTCAAACTGTTTGGTGACGGAAACATAATGCCCTTTGACTTTTTGTTTTTAGGTTTATAAGGTCTTGGTCTTTTGTCATTTTTCTCTATGTATGTTTTTGTTAAAAATGAACGTAACCGTGACCCACGCACGTGACTGCACCTTTAAAATTTTGTAATAGATACAGTAAGCCAAAAATTGGTGTCTGAGCCATGCCACTACTCAAATCGGGACTAAATATTCACCAGCAGTGTCTACTCCATTGTATTTTGGAAGATGAACGACCCCCCCCCCCCCCCCCCCCACACACACACACACATACACACACACACACACACACACACACACATACACACCTGTGTGTGTGCTACACAGTATTTCTATTTCTTATTATTATTTTACGTTATATTTATTGAGTGGAATAACCTCCCTTGCAATTCACCGTTCATTGCAGGGAGAAGAACCGCAACTCGTACTGGCTTCTAATGATTGTAAACGAAGGGCGCGTGATACATGTAGCTGCCCACAGCATTTGATACGATTTCCGATGAAATATTTTTCTACTGCGATTGTTTTTCACCTACGAACTTTAAATTTACGTGCGGTAAATGATTGCAGAAACCAAACAGAATCATATGTGAAATTCGCTAGGAATGTGAAGCGTAAATTTAAAACAACAACAAATAACAGAATTGTAATATATTTATATTTATCTGACCCTGTCAGATTGAATGACAGAAATAGCGCGGTGAGCTTATTATGGGGAGTCAGACTCATAATGAAATTGACATTTGAAATGATGTGCTGTCCATCGCTTTATGCTGTTTATAAACCGTCGTCGACCTCCCTTACAGTTCTGTATAACATGTGTCGTCCGATATTGAAATAACACGTCATACTTTGCAAAGTTTCACCGAGATTTTAGATAAATATGTGATAAACAATGCTATAGGTGTTGCTGTATGACCGTCAACAGTTAATGAGTTAATCAGTACACTGTACATTCCCTCGGCGTGACTCAATTTCTGACTTACTGACTTAGTTCCCTGTCTCCCTGTGGAGAATGGGGCCATGAACAAGTCCTCTCCATTTGGTCCTGTCTTGTGTATCTCTGGTTGCCCCTGCCCATGAGTTGAAACCCAGTTGTTATCTTCCTTTTTTGACAGTTCTCCTCCATGTTTCCTTTGGTCTCCCTCTTTTCCTCTTTCCCTCAGGGGCCCAGTCGAGTGCGATCCTGGCATCCCTTGTTGTTTTCCATTCTCAGGACATGACCTATCTACTGCCATCGTCTTTTCTTTACAATTGTGCTAATCTTTTCAAATCCTGCTCTTTGTCTTGCTTCAATATTCGTAATCTTTTCCGGCCAATATACTCTAAGGATGTTTCTGACGCATTTGTGAAGGAAGGTGTCCAAGATTTGTTCGTTGCCTTTCGTCATCTTCCAGGTTTCACTCCCATATAGTAGTACTGATAGAACGTTGGATCGAAGAAGTTCCATCTTGATTTTTCTATCGAATTGACTGCTGTGCCATATCGGTTTTAGCTTATGGTAGGCCATCCTTGCACATTTTAGTCGTCTTCGTATGTCCCAATTGGTTCTTCCTGTTTGGCTAATTGTTGCACCTATGTATGTGCATTGATCTACTACATCTTCTACTGTCGTGCCATATATTTCTATTGTTTGTTTGTTGTTGAATTGGTGTTCATCCTCATTACTTAAGTTTTTGTAGCATTTATCTTCAGACCAGTTGATTTCGCATGGGTGTTCAACAGATTGCTCTTTCTCTGTATCTGATCTTTTGAGCTCGATAGAAGTACTATGTCGTCTGCGTTATCTAGGTCTTCTAGCTTAGATGTATGCCGGTATTGGTACATAAAGCCAGACATATTGCATCCTTGTTTCACTCCGGACTTGATGGTAAACCATTCTGATGTTCCCGATCCATCCACTACTGCACATTCACTGTTGTTATACATGTATTTGACCACAAACGATCTTTTCTGGGATTCGTTAGTATCTCATATTCTTCCAAAGTGTGTCTATGTGCGCTGTCAAATGCCTTTTCGAAGTCGATAAACAAAATGTAAAAGTTGGAATTCCACTCAGCACACTTCCCAATGGTGTTACGAAGGATGAACATCTGTTCTGTTGTTCATTTTCCTGCTCTAAACCCTGCTTGTTCGTCTCGCAGGTGCATGTTTACTTCCTTTGTGATTCTTTTGAAGACAATTTACACGTTATCTTTGTTGTGTTGAGTTTTGACTCAATTTATAGATCTGTTTTGAAACTCCTCTCGTGACTCTTTTACATTTTTACATTCTTACATGTTTACCAGGGGCCAATTGTATAAAACATCTCAAAGTTAAGGAAAATATCAAGCAATGTATTGTCTACGGGAAATCTTAGACTTAAGAAAATCTCAAGAGTTGAGATGTTTTATACAAGTGGGCCTCGGTGGCTCAATCTTTGTTTTGTAGCTCCACTCGTGACTCTTTTTCATTTTTACATCTTTACTCGGTGACTCAATTTCTGTTGAATAATTTCACTCGGCGTGACTCCATTTCTGTTTTTTTATACCATAACATCATCCGATATGTCTCTTTTCCTGTTTTATATCTTTACTCGGTGTCTCATTTTTTTCTCACAATCTCTGTTTTGTAACTCCTCGGCGTGACTCTTTTTATATTTTTACATCTTTACTCGGTGGCTCAATCTCTGTTTTGAAACTCCACTCGTGACTCTTTTACATTTTTACATCTTTACTAGGTGACTCAATTTCTGTTTTGTAACTCCACGCGTGCCTTTTTTTTTTACATTTTTACATCTTTACTCGGTGACTCGATCTCTGTTTTATAACTCCTCGGCGTGACTCTTTTACATTTTTACATCTTTACTCGGTGACTCAATATTTCTATTTACTAATTTCACTCGTCGAAACTCCATTTCTGGGTTTTTTTTATACCATAACACCACCCGATGTGTCTCTATTCCTGTTTTATATCTTGACTCTGTGTCTCATTTTTTTCTCACAATCTCTGTTATGTAACTCAACTCGTGACTCTTTTACATTTTTACATCTTTTCTCGGTGACTCAATTTCTATTTACTAATTTCACTCGTCGATACTCCATTTCTGGGTTTTTTTTTATACCATAACACCACCCGATGTGTCTCTATTCCTGTTTTATATCTTGACTCTGTGTCTCATTTTTTTCTCACAATCTCTGTTTTGTATCTGAACTCGTGACTCTTTTACAATTTTACATCTTTACTCGGTGACTCAATTTCTGTTTTGTAACTGAACTCGTGACTCTTTCACATTTTTACATCTTTACTCCGTGACTCAATTTCTGTTTTGTAACTGAACTCGTGACTCTTTTACAATTTTACATATTTACTCGGTGACTCAATTTCTGTTTTGTAACTCTTCGGCGTGACTCTTTTACATTTTTACATCTTTACTCGGTGGCTCAATCTCTGTTTTGTAACTCCATTCGTGACTCGGTGGCTCCACTCTTGACTCTTTTACATTTTTATATCTTTACTCTGTGTCTTATTTTCTGTTTAACAGTTTACTCGATGTGACTCCATTCCTGTTTTAAAACACCATCCGATGTGTTTCTGCTTGTTTAATATGACTCCATTCTTTTTTTTCATTACAAGTTGATCCACATTTTGAATATTACATATTAAGTTTTAACTTTTCCTCGGAGTTTTTCGAATAGAAACAATGCTTGTCTTGATATGTACTGCATGGTTCAAGCATCATATTCAATATTTAAAAATGATAATTTTTCAAATATAATACAATTTTATAAGTGTATAAAAAGGAATTCAACGTGGATTGCTTTTCTTCGGTAAAATTAAATCACATCTCTAACTGTACACTATTTTATGATAAAATTCTGTAATCAATAAAACTGTGTTTAGGAAAAGTCGTATTCCGTCTAAATGATAAGCGACGATTGGCGATAAACCATTCTGTGCTGACACGTGTTTCACCCTACGTCGGAATCACGTCCGTGATTGAAGCCTTCCAGCTGGGGCTCCGACAAGGGACACTCGGAAACATGGATATTAGGTTTCGCTTTCATCCTCTCGTTGACCATTGTTACAACGCAAATCCAAATAAACACGAATAAACGTGTAAAATTAATTAATCTTGTATGTCTGTACAATCTCGGAGAGAACGAGATCTTCGTGTGACACGGCTTCGCTACACAACCCATCTCAATCAAATTAACTTCCTTTGCCGTTTTATGAGAGCTGATGTGTATTGATCGCATATCAATTGCTATAACAGGAATCCAAGTTTTATTGCAGATTTATACAACAAGTATTTACAATTGAGTTGTTGCAGGATGTCTTGTGCGCTCTAGCTGTTCTGACTAGAATCCATATCGAATACGAACGCGTGTCTATATTTTACGGATTAGGTGTTACACTGAATACAAAAATAATACTATATTGACAAATTAAAATGGAACAAAACGCTAAAATGCGATTTAACCGGTACACTCTGGTATTGTAACTTGCAACCATGCAATTAGCCAGAACACATAATTCGGAACAGGATAAAGGGGAAAAAACACCCATTCGGAACACCTCGGATTCTTCACTGTATACGATTACACAAATGTATATATATATATTGGGCAAAGAAGTATATATATATACTTCGATCGCTGTAGCTTCATTTCAATATCCAGGTTTGAATTGGTTCCAGAGATATGCATTGCGTCATTTAAAGTAATTATCTAAATACCCGGTACATACTTGTCACATCGATGGTGCTCACAGAAGCGATGAAAGCGATACTGAAAAAATGAATTTAAGCTTCACTGGGTTGATGTCAGTGTTTAACTAATGAGACTAAGATTGAACGAGCAGTTCTTTGATTAAATCCCTAGATTACAAACAAAACCAGCGAATTAATGGGTCACTTTCTTGCGCCTAAATCTACACTAACAAACACATACTACAGCTAAGCCTACACTACATGTAACTTACCCATATTACAGCTAAGCCTACACTAACTTACCCATACTACAGCTAAGCCTACACTCACTCATCCATACTACAGCTGTTAAGCCTACACTAACTTACCTATACTACAGCTAAGCCTACACTATCTTACCCATACTACAGCTAAGCCTACACTAACTTACCCATACTACAGCTAAGCCTACACTAACGTACCCATACTACAGCTGAGCCTACACTAACTTACCCATACTACAGCTAAGCCTACACTCACTTACCCATACTACAGCTAAGCCTACACTTACTTACCCATACTACAGCTACGCATACACTAACATACCCATACTACTGCTAAACCTACACTAACTTACCCATACTACAGCTAAGCCTACACTCACTCATCCATACTACAGCTAAGCCTACACTCACTTACCCATACTACAGCTAAGCCCACACTGACTTACCCATACTACAGCTACGCATACACTCACTTACCCATACTACAGCTAAGCCTACACTCACTCATCCATACTACAGCCAAGCCTACACTCACTTACCCATACTACAGCTAAGCCTACACTAACTTACCCATACTACAGCTACTAAGCCTACACTCTCTCATCCATACTACAAAGCCTACACTAACATACCCATACTACAGCTACGCATACACTAACATACCCATACTACAGCTAAGCCTACACTCACTTACCCATACTACAGCTAAGCCTACACTCTCTCATCCATACTACAGCTAAGCCTACACTAACTTACCCATACTACAGCTAAGCCAACACGAACTTCCCCATACTACAGCTAAGCCTACACTATCTTACCCATACTACAGCTAAGCCTATACTCACCCATCCATACTACAGCTAAACCTACACTAACTTACCCATACTACAGCTACGCATACACTAACTTACCCATACTACAGCTAAGCCAACACTAACATACCCATCCTACAGCTAAGCCTACACTAACTTACCCATACTACAGCTAAGCCTACACTCTCTCATCCATACTACAGCTAAGCCTACACTAACTTACCCATACTACAGCTAAGCCTACACTAACATACCCATACTACAGCTACGCATACACTAACATACCCATACTGCAGCTAAGCCCACACTAACTTACCCATACTACAGCTAAGCCAACACTAACTTACCCATACTACAGCTAAGCCTACACTAACTTACCCATACTACAGCTAAGCCCACACTAACTTACCCATACTACAGCTACGCATACACTATCTTACCCATACTACAGCGTAGCCTACACTAACTTACCCATACTACAGCTACGCATACACTAACTTACCCATACTACAGCTAAGCCAACACTAACATACCCATACTACAGCTAAGCCTACACTAACTTACCCATACTACAGCTAAGCCTACACTATCTTACCCATACTACAGCGTAGCCTACACTAACTTACCCATACTGCAGCTAAGCCTACACTAACTTACCCATGCTACAGCTAAGCCCACCCTAACTTACCCATACTTCATCTAAGCCTACACTAACTTACCCATACTACAGCTAAGCCTACACTAACGTTCCCATACTACAGCTAAGCCCACACTAACTTACCCATACTACAGCTAAGCCTACACTAACTTACCCAAACTACATTTACGCCTACACTAACTTACCCATACTACAGCTAAGCCCACATTAACTTACCCATACTACAGCTAAGCCTACACTTACTTACCCATACTACAGCTAAGCCTACACTAGCTTACACATACTACAGCTAAGCCTACACTAACTTACCCATGCTACAGCTACGCATACACTAACTTACCCAAACTACATTTACGCCTACACTAACTTACCCATGCTACAGCTAAGCCCACCCTAACTTACCCAAACTACATTTACGCCTACCCTAACTTCCCCATACTACAGCTAAGACTACACTAGCTTACACTTACTACAGCTAAGCCCACATTAACTTCCCCATACTTCATCTAATCCTACACTAACTTACCCATACTACATTTACGCCTACACTAACTTCCCCAAACTACATTTAAGCCTACACTAACGTTCCCATACTACAGCTAAGCCTACACTAACTTACCCATACTACAGCTAAGCCTACATTATTATACCTCTACTTTATATACTCTATATAAAAGTAATTGGTTAAATCGAATATATCCCCACTTTTTCCCGACTGTGTTTTAGTCCTGTGTGTTAGTCTGGGAACTAAAACACACCTACACTCTGGTGTTTCCGCCGAGCCAATCAGGCGAGAGGTGGGCGGAGCTTGTTACCGAACTCGGAACCGACGTGCGAGGTGGGCGGAGCTTGCTACCGAACTCGGAAGCATTTTTGGCTCTATTGTGATCTACAGCTTATGGTTTACAAATAATTTCTAGTTAAAACTATCTCTCCAGTGTGTATATATCGGTATAATAAAACGGTTAAATTATGGGGTTGAGGGATGTTAGCAAGTTCGCCTCGGGAAATAGACCTGGTCTCGGGACACCAGAAACTTGCTATATCCCTCAACCCCATACTTTAACTGTATACTAACTTACCCATACTACAGCTAAGCCTACACTAACGTACCCATACTACAGCTAAGCCTACACTAACTTACCCATACTACAGCTAAGCCTACACTAACTTACCCATACTACCGCTTAGCCTACACTAACTTACCCATACTACAGCTAAGCCTACACTTACTCATCCATAATACCGCTAAGCATACACTAACTTACCCATCCTACAGCTAAAGCCTACATGACTAAATACCTATACAGCACTAAGACCAACACTTAAAAGACCTTACCAGGCCTAAACGTACTATAACTACATCCGTACAACGCTTTAACCTATACACTAACTACCCATATCTCGCCTTTACCTACACTTACTACCCATATCACACCTTTACCTACACTAACGACCCTTATCATTCCTTAACCTAAACTTACTACCCATAGCATTCCTTTACCTACACTTACTACCCATATCATGCCTTAACCTACACTCACTACCCATAGCATTCCTTTACGTACAACTACTACCCATATCACGCCTTAACATACACTCACTACCCATAGCATTCCTTTACGTACACTTACTACCCATATCACGCCTTTACCTACACTTACTACCCATATCATTCCTTAACCTACACTCACTACCCATAGCATTCCTTTACGTACACTTACTACCCATATCACGCCTTTACCTACACTTACTACCCATATCATGTCTTAACCTACACTTATTACCCATATCATTTCTTTACCGACACTTACTACCCACATCATGCCTTAACCTACACTTACTACCCATATCATGTCTTTACCGACACTTACTACCCATATCACGCCTTAACATACACTAATTACCCATATCACGCCTTAACCTACACTCACTACCCATATCATGCATTAACCTACACTTACTACCCATATCATGTCTTTACCGACACTTACTACCCATATCACGCCTTAACCTACACTCACTACCCATATCTCGCCTTTACCTACACTAACGACCCACATCACGCTAACTACCCATATCATACCTTTACCTACACTAACTACCCATATCATGCCTTTACCTACACTTACTACCCATATCATGCCTTAACCTACACTAACTACCCATATCATGCCTTTACCTACACTAACTACCCATATCATGCCTTTACCTACACTTACTACCCATATCATGCCTTAACCTACACTAACTACCCATATCATGCCTTTACCTACACTAACGACCCACATCACGCTAACTACCCATATCATGCCTTTACCTACACTAACTACCCATATCATGCCTTTACCTACACAAACTACCCATATCATGCCTTTACCTACACTTACTACCCATATCATGCCTTTACCTACACTTACTACCCATGTCATGCCTTAACATACACTAATTATACTCATATCACTCATTAACCTACACTAACGACCCATATCATGTCTTTACCTACACTCACTACCCATATCACGCCTTTACCTACACTAACGACCCAAACAGAGCCTTAACCTACACTTACTACCCATATCACGCCTTAGCCTACACTAACTACTTATTCCACACTTTTACCTACAGGTCGAGACTTTCTAGCTACTTCTTAGTGAAGGCCATTGTTACACCTACCCTCCGCCTGTCGACACCGTAGCTTTGTTTAAGAGTAACCTTAATAACAGGAATGTTAGATCACTATCGGGTATAGAGTCTAGATATCCTCCTCATAAGTGTGTGCGTCAAACTATGGAGGCCCGCAACATTATACCATCAATTACAACTATACTATAGAAGCCTGACAGTGAAAGACGCGCATCAAACACCTGCGTGTGACGCACTCAAAAGCCCAGCAAATATCGCACTGATTTGGATGGTCCTGAGGGGTCGGTTACAGAGACAAATGGACAATAAATGAGAGAAGCGTACGCATAGAAAGACAGAAGGATTAAAAGACAAACGCTACATATTAGATCGCCTGAGTCATCAGGTCGCTAATGAACAGGTTTATGTTGCCTTTCCACAAACATATCACTTAGAGTCGTCATTAGCGGGGTCTGTAATCTCACCGGGACCGCCTCATCATCCATCATATACCGGTATGGAAAAATGGCCAATATTACGCATCGATTTCCAATTAAATCATTCATGAGCGATTACGCGCTACTCGGCCTTGTGTGTCTGTCGGAGTCCGCCTCAGAAAATAGGCCAGGTCATTGTCTCATAAACACCGCTGTTCATTCAACCGAAAACAGAATGAAATATAAGAATTATTATTTACATTCTGCTGACGGACCTGTCCATTGTATCTAGCACATATCCAGTATTGTGTACGGTTGGAGGGCTGGTATCAGGTAACGTTTATACCCAAACCTGCGCAAAGAATGTATCTTATGTCTGGAGCTACGGTCAACTGTGGGTAGAACTTAGTCGGAGTACTCTACCAGGTTCACTATTCTAAGTTAAAGATAATATTTGATTCTGAGATTTACTTTGTTAAACGGTTTTCGGTCGTCCTGCCCCAGGGTATTCCACGTGTTGACGATCGAAAACCCAATCAATTAGAAAAAATTAAATATTTGTGTTTAAAAAAAAACATGTTGACGCAGATTGATACAGTTTTTACAGAGACTTGGCGGCGACTGGAGCAACAAACCCGAGTCTCTAGCTCTGATTAATAAAGGTACCTAATAATACACAGTTTTGGTCGCGGTTAAAACCACGCAAATAATATAATGCATGATGTCTGCCTGTGTTTATGACACGAGGCGGCGCTGACGTGACACGTTGAACAACAGTATTTGTCATGGTGTCAAAGTGTGCAATGCGTAATACAATCGAAGGACAATACACCAGCTAAAACGTAGGAGTAGCACTCGGAATATGCTCCCCAAAACAGTGCACTGGTGTCGGAGGGCAAAATGCACCAACGGATTGTGTTTTTGTTTAATTATAAACGAAATTTAAAATGACGGAATACACTATTAATAATACCGAAGTCGTACGTACTTGGCTGTAATCTGACTGGTCATGTGAGGTGAAGTAACACAATTGCAATGCACATGACATGTATAAACTTACGACCCAGGAAGTGACAATACCACATGTACAAATGTATGTAAGCGATATATCCTGTTAGGAGGTAGTGAAATCTAAAAAAAAAAATGAAAATATCACATGTATATCCCACGTATACACCCACAACTCCAGAAGTGCCAATATCACACCTATAAACCTACAACTCCAGAGGTCACAATATCACACTAATAAACCCACAACTTCAAAAGTGCCAATATCACACCTATAAACCTACAACTCCAGAGGTCACAATATCACACTAATAAACCTCCAACTCCAGAAGTGACAATATCACACGTATAAACCTCCAACTCGAGAAGTGACAATAGTACACGTATAAACCTACAACTCCAGAAATGACAATATCAAACATATAAACCTACAACTCCAGAAATGACAATACCACACGCATAAACCTACAACTCCAGAAATGACAATATCAAACATATAAACCTACAACTCCAGAAATGACAATATCACACGTATAAACCTCCAACTCGAGAAGTGACAATAGTACACTAATAAACCTACACCTCCAGAAATGACAATGTAACACATATAATTATACAACTCCAGAAATGAAATTATAACACGTATAAACCTCCAACTCCAAAAATGACTATGTAACACATATAATTATACAACTCCAAAAATGACAATATCACAAGTAAAAACCTCTAATTCCAGAAGTGACAATATCACACGTATAAACCTACAACTCCAGAAGTGCCAATATCACACTTATAAACCTACAACTCCAGAGGTCGATACATGGTAGATAACCAAATTATTCTAATTATAAAATATTATATTTACAAAGCAAAATGCCTAGAAAAAGCTCTATCAATAAATGGCCGTATCAACTGTATAAAAGAGACCGATGAGATACAGAAATATATTGTGAATGGGAAAGATGAAAAACATAGACATACCTTCCAAAAAAGACTGGGAAAAGTGGCAAAACCTTCTTAATATCCTGTAAAACCCTCAACTTCATGATTTATATAAAGAAAACCAATTTTAAAATGGGCAACAGTAACAGATAGTCTGTCTGTCTGCACTCCTCTGCACGAATCACTGAATACATC
This sequence comes from Mizuhopecten yessoensis, assembly GCF_002113885.1. Classification (NCBI taxonomy): domain Eukaryota; kingdom Metazoa; phylum Mollusca; class Bivalvia; order Pectinida; family Pectinidae; genus Mizuhopecten; species Mizuhopecten yessoensis. The sequence continues at coordinate 17,629 of NW_018408266.1, forward strand.
ATGCAAATATCAAATCAGGCTATAATTGCTGATACAAAAATAGTTTGATAATGCTAAATAGACAGTCTGCCTTGCATGCGTAACAGCTAGACTGCAATACTTGTCAGTCGGTTTTATATTGCAAAACAAGTAACGTTTACACGGGTAATAGTGTGATAGATATATATATATATACAGAATGCACCGATCTGAACTCGTTAACCAATGTTCCTGTCAACTAAAGTTATGATCACATAAACTATCGAAATACCGTGACAGTTATTGTGACGTAAAAACTAATTATAATACGATGATTAATCATCTATTCATCGATCAATGTAACTAGGGACTATACGGAAAAAGACATGGTGTTAGTACGGATTATAGAGTAAACAAGTGGTGTTAGTACGGATTATAGAGTAAACAAGTGGTGTTAGTACGGATTATAGAGTAAACAAGTGGTGTTAGTACGGATTATAGAGTAAACAAGTGGTGTTAGTACGGATTATAGAGTAAACAAGTGGTGTTAGTACGGATTATAGAGTAAACAAGTGGTGTTAGTACGGATTATAGAGTAAACAAGTGGTGTTAGTACGGATTATAGAGTAAACAAGTGGTGTTAGTACGGATTATAGAGTAAACAAGTGGTGTTAGTACGGATTATAGAGTAAACAAGTGGTGTTAGTACGGATTATAGAGTAAACAAGTGGTGTTAGTACGGATTATAGAGTAAACAAGTGGTGTTAGTACGGATTATAGAGTAAACAAGTGGTGTTAGTACGGATTATAGAGTAAACAAGTGGTGTTAGTACGGATTATAGAGTAAACAAGTGGTGTTAGTACGGATTATAGAGTAAACAAGTGGTGTTAGTACGGATTATAGAGTAAACAAGTGGTGTTAGTACGGATTATAGAGTAAACAAGTGGTGTTAGTACGGATTATAGAGTAAACAAGTGGTGTTAGTACGGATTATAGAGTAAACAAGTGGTGTTAGTACGGATTATAGAGTAAACAAGTGGTGTTAGTACGGATTATAGAGTAAACAAGTGGTGTTAGTACGGATTATAGAGTAAACAAGTGGTGTTAGTACGGATTATAGAGTAAACAAGTGGTGTTAGTACGGATTATAGAGTAAACAAGTGGTGTTAGTACGGATTATAGAGTAAACAAGTGGTGTTAGTACGGATTATAGAGTAAACAAGTGGTGTTAGTACGGATTATAGAGTAAACAAGTGGTGTTAGTACGGATTATAGAGTAAACAAGTGGTGTTAGTACGGATTATAGAGTAAACAAGTGGTGTTAGTACGGATTATAGAGTAAACAAGTGGTGTTAGTACGGATTATAGAGTAAACAAGTGGTGTTAGTACGGATTATAGAGTAAACAAGTGGTGTTAGTACGGATTATAGAGTAAACAAGTGGTGTTAGTACGGATTATAGAGTAAACAAGTGGTGTTAGTACGGATTATAGAGTAAACAAGTGGTGTTAGTACGGATTATAGAGTAAACAAGTGGTGTTAGTACGGATTATAGAGTAAACAAGTGGTGTTAGTACGGATTATAGAGTAAACAAGTGGTGTTAGTACGGATTATAGAGTAAACAATTGGTGTTAGTACGGATTATAGAGTAAACAATTGGTGTTACTACGAGTTATAGAGTAAACAATTGGTGTTAGTACGAGTTATAGAGTAAACAAGTGGTGTTAGTACGGATTATAGAGTAAACAAGTGGTGTCAGTACGGATTATAGAGTAAACAATTGGTGTAAGTACGAGTTATAAAGTAAACAAGTGGTGTTAGTACGAGTTATAGAGTAAACAATTGGTATTAGTACGGATTATAGAGTAAACAATTGGTGTTAGTACGGATTATAGAGTAAACAAGTGGTGTTAGTACGAGTTATAGAGTAAACAATTGGTGTCAGTACGGATTATAGAGTAAACAATTGGTGTTAGTACGGATTATAGAGTAAACAATTGGTGTTAGTACGGGTTATAGAGTAAACAATTGGTGTCAGTACGGATTATAGAGTAAACAATTGGTGTTAGTACGAGTTATAGAATAAACAATTGGTGTCAGTACGAATTATAGACTAAACAATTGGTGTTAGTACGAGTTATAGAGTAAACAAGTGGTGTTAGTACGGATTATAGAGTAAACAAGTGGTGTTAGTACGGATTATAGAGTAAACAAGTGGTGTTAGTACGGGTTATAGAGTAAACAAGTGGTGTTAGTACGGGTTATAGAGTAAACAAGTGGTGTTAGTACGGGTTATAGAGTAAACAAGTGGTGTTAGTACGGGTTATAGAGTAAACAAGTGGTGTTAGTACGGGTTATAGAGTAAACAAGTGGTGTTAGTACGGGTTATAGAGTAAACAAGTGGTGTTAGTACGGGTTATAGAGTAAACAAGTGGTGTTAGTACGGGTTATAGAGTAAACAAGTGGTGTTAGTACGGGTTATAGAGTAAACAAGTGGTGTTAGTACGGGTTATAGAGTAAACAAGTGGTGTTAGTACGGGTTATAGAGTAAACAAGTGGTGTTAGTACGGGTTATAGAGTAAACAAGTGGTGTTAGTACGGGTTATAGAGTAAACAAGTGGTGTTAGTACGGGTTATAGAGTAAACAAGTGGTGTTAGTACGGGTTATAGAGTAAACAAGTGGTGTTAGTACGGGTTATAGAGTAAACAAGTGGTGTTAGTACGGGTTATAGAGTAAACAAGTGGTGTTAGTACGGGTTATAGAGTAAACAAGTGGTGTTAGTACGGGTTATAGAGTAAACAAGTGGTGTTAGTACGGGTTATAGAGTAAACAAGTGGTGTTAGTACGGGTTATAGAGTAAACAAGTGGTGTTAGTACGGGTTATAGAGTAAACAAGTGGTGTTAGTACGGGTTATAGAGTAAACAAGTGGTGTTAGTACGGGTTATAGAGTAAACAAGTGGTGTTAGTACGGGTTATAGAGTAAACAAGTGGTGTTAGTACGGGTTATAGAGTAAACAAGTGGTGTTAGTACGGGTTATAGAGTAAACAAGTGGTGTTAGTACGGGTTATAGAGTAAACAAGTGGTGTTAGTACGGGTTATAGAGTAAACAAGTGGTGTTAGTACGGGTTATAGAGTAAACAAGTGGTGTTAGTACGGGTTATAGAGTAAACAAGTGGTGTTAGTACGGGTTATAGAGTAAACAAGTGGTGTTAGTACGGGTTATAGAGTAAACAAGTGGTGTTAGTACGGGTTATAGAGTAAACAAGTGGTGTTAGTACGGGTTATAGAGTAAACAAGTGGTGTTAGTACGGGTTATAGAGTAAACAAGTGGTGTTAGTACGGGTTATAGAGTAAACAAGTGGTGTTAGTACGGGTTATAGAGTAAACAAGTGGTGTTAGTACGGGTTATAGAGTAAACAAGTGGTGTTAGTACGGGTTATAGAGTAAACAAGTGGTGTTAGTACGGGTTATAGAGTAAACAAGTGGTGTTAGTACGGGTTATAGAGTAAACAAGTGGTGTTAGTACGGGTTATAGAGTAAACAAGTGGTGTTAGTACGGGTTATAGAGTAAACAAGTGGTGTTAGTACGGGTTATAGAGTAAACAAGTGGTGTTAGTACGGATTATAGAGTAAACAAGTGGTGTTAGTACGGGTTATAGAGTAAACAAGTGGTGTTAGTACGGGTTATAGAGTAAACAAGTGGTGTTAGTACGGGTTATAGAGTAAACAAGTGGTGTTAGTACGGGTTATAGAGTAAACAAGTGGTGTTAGTACGGGTTATAGAGTAAACAAGTGGTGTTAGTACGGGTTATAGAGTAAACAAGTGGTGTTAGTACGGGTTATAGAGTAAACAAGTGGTGTTAGTACGGGTTATAGAGTAAACAAGTGGTGTTAGTACGGGTTATAGAGTAAACAAGTGGTGTTAGTACGGGTTATAGAGTAAACAAGTGGTGTTAGTACGGGTTATAGAGTAAACAAGTGGTGTTAGTACGGGTTATAGAGTAAACAAGTGGTGTTAGTACGGGTTATAGAGTAAACAAGTGGTGTTAGTACGGGTTATAGAGTAAACAAGTGGTGTTAGTACGGGTTATAGAGTAAACAAGTGGTGTTAGTACGGGTTATAGAGTAAACAAGTGGTGTTAGTACGGGTTATAGAGTAAACAAGTGGTGTTAGTACGGGTTATAGAGTAAACAAGTGGTGTTAGTACGGGTTATAGAGTAAACAAGTGGTGTTAGTACGGGTTATAGAGTAAACAAGTGGTGTTAGTACGGGTTATAGAGTAAACAAGTGGTGTTAGTACGGGTTATAGAGTAAACAAGTGGTGTTAGTACGGGTTATAGAGTAAACAAGTGGTGTTAGTACGGGTTATAGAGTAAACAAGTGGTGTTAGTACGGATTATAGAGTAAACAAGTGGTGTTAGTACGGATTATAGAGTAAACAAGTGGTGTTAGTACGGATTATAGAGTAAACAAGTGGTGTTAGTACGGATTATAGAGTAAACAAGTGGTGTTAGTACGGATTATAGAGTAAACAAGTGGTGTTAGTACGGATTATAGAGTAAACAAGTGGTGTTAGTACGGATTATAGAGTAAACAAGTGGTGTTAGTACGGATTATAGAGTAAACAAGTGGTGTTAGTACGGGTTATAGAGTAAACAAGTGGTGTTAGTACGGATTATAGAGTAAACAAGTGGTGTTAGTACGGGTTATAGAGTAAACAAGTGGTGTTAGTACGGATTATAGAGTAAACAAGTGGTGTTAGTACGGGTTATAGAGTAAACAAGTGGTGTTAGTACGGATTATAGAGTAAACAAGTGGTGTTAGTACGGGTTATAGAGTAAACAAGTGGTGTTAGTACGGATTATAGAGTAAACAAGTGGTGTTAGTACGGGTTATAGAGTAAACAAGTGGTGTTAGTACGGATTATAGAGTAAACAAGTGGTGTTAGTACGGGTTATAGAGTAAACAAGTGGTGTTAGTACGGATTATAGAGTAAACAAGTGGTGTTAGTACGGGTTATAGAGTAAACAAGTGGTGTTAGTACGGATTATAGAGTAAACAAGTGGTGTTAGTACGGGTTATAGAGTAAACAAGTGGTGTTAGTACGGATTATAGAGTAAACAAGTGGTGTTAGTACGGATTATAGAGTAAACAAGTGGTGTTAGTACGGATTATAGAGTAAACAAGTGGTGTTAGTACGGATTATAGAGTAAACAAGTGGTGTTAGTACGGATTATAGAGTAAACAATTGGTGTTAAGAAGGATTATAGAGTAAACAAGTGGTGTTAGTACGGGTTATATAGTAAACAAGTTGTGTTAGGACGAATTATAGAGTAAACAATTGGTGTTAGGACGGATTATAGAGGAAACAAGTGGAGTTAGTACGGGTTATATAGTAAACAAATGGGGTTAGTACGGGATATAGAGTAAACAAGTGGTGTTAGTATGGGTTATAGAGTAAACAAGTGGGGTTAAGAAGGATTATAGAGTAAGTGGTGTTAGTACGGATTATAGAGTAAACAATTGGGGTTAGGACGGATTATAGAGTAAACAAGTGGTGTTAGTACGGGTTATATAGTAAACAAGTGGTGTTAGGACGAATTATAGAGTAAACAAGTGGTGTTAGTACGAGTTATAGAGTAAACAAGTGGTGTTAGTACTGATTATATAGTAAACAAGTGGCGTTAGTACTGATTATATAGTAAACAAGTGGTGTTTGTATGGGTTATAGAGTAAACAAGTGGTGTCAGTACGAGTCATAGAGTAAACAAGTGGTGTTAGGACGGATTATAGAGTAAACAAGTTGTGTTAGTACGAGTTATAGAGTAAATAAGTGGTGTTAGTACGAGTTATAGAGTAAACACGTTGTGTTAGTACGAGTTATAGAGTAAACAAGTGGTGTTAGTACTGATTATATAGTAAACAAGTGGCGTTAGTACTGATTATATAGTAAACAAGTGGTGTTTGTATGGGTTATAGAGTAAACAAGTGGTGTCAGTACGAGTCATAGAGTAAACAAGTGGTGTTAGGACGGATTATAGAGTAAACAAGTTGTGTTAGTACGGGTTATAGAGTAAACAAATGGTGTTAGTACGGATTATATAGTAAACAAATGGTGTTAGTACGGGTTATATAGTAAACAAGTTGTGTTAGGACGAATTATAGAGTAAACAAGTGGTGTTAGTACGGATTATAGAGTAAACAAGTGGTGTTAGTATGGGTTATAGAGTAATCAAGTGGTGTTAGAGTAAACAAGTGGTGTCAGTACGAGTTATAGAGTAAACAAGAGGTGTTAGGACGGATTATAGAGTAAACAAGTGGTGTTAGTATGGGTTATAGAGTAATCAAGTGGTGTTAGAGTAAACAAGTGGTGTCAGTACGAGTTATAGAGTAAACAAGTGGTGTTAGGACGGATTATAGAGTAAACAAGTGGTGTTTGTACGGGTGATATAGTAAACAAATGGTGTTAGTACTGATTATATAGTAAACAAGTGGTGTTAGTACTGGTTATATAGTAAACAAGTGGTGTTAGTATGGGTTATAGAGTAAACAAGTGGTGTCAGTACGAGTTACAGAGTAAACAAGTGGTGTTAGGACGATGTATAGAGTAAACAAGTGGTGTTAGTACTGATTATATAGTAAACAAGTGGTTTTAGTATGGGTTATAGAGTAAACAAGTGGTGTCAGTACGAGTTACATAGTAAACAAGTGGTGTTAGGACGATGTATAGAGTAAACAAGTGGTGTTAGTACTGATTATATAGTAAACAAATGGTGTTAGTACGGGTTATAGAGTAAACAAGTTGTGTTAGTACGGGTTATAGAGTAAACAAATGGTGTTAGTACGGATTATATAGTAAACAAATGGTGTTAGTACGGGTTATAGAGTAAACAGGCGGTGTTAGTACGGATTATAGAGTAAACAAGTTGTGTCAGTACGGGTTATAGAGTAAACAAGTGGTGTTAGGACGGATTATAGAATAAACAAGTTGTGTTAGTACGGGGTATAGAGTAAACAAGTGGTGTTAGGACGGATTGGTGTTAGTACGGGTTATATAGTAAACAAATGGTGTTATTACGGGTTATATAGTAAACAAATGGTGTTATTACGGGTTATATAGTAAACAAATGGTGTTAGTACGAGTTATAGAGTAAACAAGTGGTGTTAGTACGAGTTATTGAGTAAACAAATGGTGTTAGTACGAGTTATAGAGTAAACAAATGGTGTTAGTACGAGTTATAGAGTAAACAAGTGGTGTTAGGACGGATTATATAGTAAACAAATGGTGTTAGTATGGGTTATAGAGTAAACAAGTGGTGTTAGTACGGGTTATATAGTAAACAAGTGGTGTTAGTACGAGTTATAGAGTAAACAAGTGGTGTCAGGACGGATTATAGAGTAAACAAGTGGTGTTAGTACTGGTTATATAGTAAACAAGTGGTGTTAGTACGAGTTATAGAATAAACAAGTGGTGTTAGTACGAGTTATAGAATAAACAAGTGGTGTTAGTACGAGTTATAGAGTACACAAGTGGTGTTAGTACGAGTTATAGAGTACACAAGTGGTGTTAGTACGAGTTATAGAGTAAACAAGAGGTGTCAGGACGGATTATAGAGTAAACAAGTGGTGTCAGGACGGATTATAGAGTAAACAAGTGGTGTTAGTACTTGTTATATAGTAAACAAGTGGTGTTAGTATGGGTTATAGAATAAACAATTGGTGTCAGTACGGATTATAGAGTAAACAAATGGTGTTAGTATGGGTTATAGAGGGTGTTAGTACGGATTATAGAGTAAACAATTGGTGTTAGTACGGATTATAGAGTAAACAAGTTGTGTTAGTACGGGTTATATAGTAAACAAATGGTGATAGTACGGGTTATAGAGTAAACAAGTGGTGTTAGTACTGGTTATATAGTAAACAAGTGGGGTTAGTATGGGTTATAGAGTAAACAAGTGGTGTTAGGACGGATTATAGAGTAAACAAGTGGTGTCAGGACGGATTATAGAGTAAACAAGTGGTGTTAGGACGGATTATAGAGTAAACAAGTGGTGTTAGTACGGATTATAGAGTAAACAAGTTGTGTTAGTACGGATTATAGAGTAAACAAGTGGTGTCAGGACGGATTATAGAGTAAGCAAGTGGTGTTAGTACTGGTTATATAGTAAACAAGTGGGGTTAGTATGGGTTATAGAGTAAACAAGTGGTGTTAGTCCGGGTTATATAGTAAACAAATGGTGTTAGTATGGGCTATAGAGTAAACAAGTGGTGTTAGTACGGGGTATAGAGTAAACAATTGGTGTTTACGGGTTATATAGTAAACAAATTGTGTTAGTGTTAGTACGAGTTATAGAGTAAACAAATGGTGTTAGTACGAGTTATAGAGTAAACACGTGGTGTTAGTACGAGTTATAGAGTAAACAAATGGTGTTAGTACGGGTTATATAGTAAACACATGGTGTTAGTACGGGTTATAGAGTAAACAAATGGTGTTAGGACGGGTTATAGAGTAAACAAATGGTGTTAGGACGGGTTATAGAGTAAACAAATGGTGTTAGTACGAGTTATAGAGTAAACACGTTGTGTTAGTACGAGTTATAGAGTAAACAAGAGGTGTCAGGACGGATTATAGAGTAAACAAGTGGTGTCAGGACGGATTATAGAGTAAACAAGTGGTGTCAGGACGGATTATAGAGTAAACAAGTGGTGTCAGGACGGATTATAGAGTAAACAAGTGGTGTTAGTACAGATTATAGAGTAAACAAGTTGTGTTAGTACGAGTTATAGAGTAAACAAGTGGTGTTATTACGGGTTATAGAGTAAACAAATGGTGTTAGTACGGGCTATAGAGTAAACAATTGGTGTTTACGGGTTATATAGTAAACAAATTGTGTTAGTGTTAGTACGAGTTATAGAGTAAACAAATGGTGTTAGTACGGGTTATAGAGTAAACAATTGGTGTTTACGGGTTATATAGTAAACAAATTGTGTTAGTACGAGTTATAGAGTAAACAAGTGGTGTTAGTACGGGTTATAGAGTAAACAAATGGTGTTAGTACTGTTTATATTTGTGTAACACCTGCACTTTAAGTGTTTTCCCTTTTCAAGCAGGCAAACGTCAATCTTTTCCTGTTATAACAGCTCGTTGTTTGAGGATCACTCACATAAAGTACACTAAGTGAATTGATAATATCATGAGGCATCGATCCGCTTTGATTCTGTATTGGCGGAGTCATAGTCTAAATGTGTGAATCAAGGAGTCAGAATTGTCACCGACAAACACCACCTCCCGCGCGCTCTTGTCACCTTTGTAACGGACGCGCTCTGTCTTTTTATGATGCTAATTAATTTTTGACGATATCAATAACTAAAATCGGAGGTCTTTGTCCATTTAGGACCATTATGGCAACAGATGTGACAGAGTCAGACTGGATCGATAAAACGGCCTGAGCTGTAACCAATATGACATTGTCACAATACAGTAATACCCAGATTATAAAACGACAGTCGTTATTGATTTATTGTCCGCCATTAAAATATGTCCCGCAGTTATTTTAAGTCAACAACAAGATCAACTTCAAGATGTCTTGGAGTAAGTTAAGGCTGAGTGGTGAAAGTTACTCAGCCGTAGCGCGATCGATTCGCTTGGTTGACTTGTCAGTAGTTTTCTGAATGAAGGTTGGGCGAATGCATTGTGCCGGGGCCGTCAGTCGCTCGTCAGTCGTCGAGGGTAGCAGAGCTAGTGTTGTAAGGTACGGACGGCACAGTACAACCATTGCACACGACAGTTTCGGATACTCGCATGCCATTTATCGCTACGAGGGAGAAATAGTGCAGACCCAAGCGGTGTTTGTGGATTACATATCCGAGTGAAACAGCAGCGATATCGGGAGCTCCTACCTCACTACAAATCTAGCATGGCCCCAGTACGTGTTATGTTGGGTGTAGTCGTGTCGTGTCTATTACTGGGTCTGACCCGGGCCCAGGGATGTGCAAAGGATATAAATATGGAAGGGAATGTTCTCTTCGAGAGAATGACACATGTCTCGGACGCAGTTGTCTCCGGAAAGGTATTGTCCATAGGAAGTGGCAGGGAGGCTTCCGTTCAACTTGATTGTATATACAAGACAGACGGCAGTAGAACCAACAGGGATATTACAGTCTTACAAAGTAAGTTTCTAACTATTTTGTGAACATTTCATGTACCGGTACCTTTCAGTACCTTTCAGTACCTCTTACCTGAGTGTTAAATGTTATGGCATATATACTTTAATAAATATACAATTATTAAGTTTCTAATGAAGGTTGACTTTTTCAAGAGCGAACTCCCCATCCCCTATCTCTGGTGCCACACCAGCCCCTCTCTGACCCCACCCTGATAACGGCAAACATCTGCCAATTGTACTGTGGCCGCTGGGAGACGATATACCTACATGGGGAAGCCACGCTCTAGATCTTTACCAGGGAGGGGCGTGGTCGCCACGAGGTTGTCTGTCACACCGCTACACGGCTGAGGATGCTGAGAAACTTCCCAGGAATCGTGACAAGATCGTGATATTGTCTACATTAGTATCGATCGAACTAGTGGTAATTGATTTCAATTAATTTTTACCCATACAACTATGTGTACAAAGTAAACGTTGTATGTTACAATATAACAACTTGCTTGTTTACCAAGTTTTCGCCTCCGAGGCCGCTGGCTGTGTGTGATCAGGTGTGTCGGCAGAAGGCGTGACAAAGCAACCGATTAACTTCCGTGTCCAGCATTGTCATCATGCTGACAGATGTTGACTTTAGGGGACGGAAAAGTATTTTCAAACTGACCACTGGTCTATGCGGGCCTTTTTTCTGTGACAACTTTTTTTTCTCCCAGACCGACGTTTTGCATGCTTTCTTTACGCGAGGAATACCAGTTGAAGACATAACGAAATAATATATACGGGACACACGTGTGTAATGATTTAATTAATACAGTTCAAGTTAAAACCCAGTTACGGTCTGTGGTGTAACAATTAAGTGTTCCCAAACTGAATACTAATGTGCACATGTCAAAGCCATTGTCGAGTGTTGTAGTCTCCTTGACCGTGGAGTTTTCCTATAACTTTTGGTGAGCGCGAATATGAGCGAGGTTGACGTTGATAGGCAGGAATTATAGATGGAAATAAATTGAAAAGTTTGAAGGTCGGATACTGATCGTTATAACTGGAAACAATGGTTCACCTTGGGGACAAACGTTAGCTGTTGCCTGTTGACACGAAAGATGGAGGACATTGGTTATACGTCAGTGACTTCATTATTTGATATACATATTTCAATGTCAATCCCCGTATTGAACATTTGTACATGTCTGGAACAAGGTCAACGTTATATAACCACGTGCTCGTCTACAGATTTCTCAAGGTCGTTTAGACGAAATAAGCGCTGGAGTATATAAAAAAAACTTGAAATCTTTAGACCGCATATAACATGCTCACCCTATACAATAGTGATCTTTAATCTTGCATGCTCACCCTATACAATAGTGATATTCCGTGCTCTCGCCTCGTTACCTCGGTTGTGGCGTTAGCACCAAAGCGATCAGAAAAGAATAAAATGTGTATGTAAAACTGGCATTGAGTTTTAAAACTAATGGCGTGTCGGTTGTGAAGGGGACGGTGTAGTTGGGGAAACACACTCCGCCACACGACATTGGCCACCTAATGGCTTCACGCGCGTTTCATTCCATCTGTGACTTCTGACGAGTTGTGAAACTTGAGGAGTTTTATTACATTTAAGTCTGTTCCAGTGTGAAGGTCACCAGGGAGACCATTAGATACAGATCGGCCTGCTGGGAACCAATGTACCAAGACGACCCACACTGCAAACCGGAAGTGATTAGAAAAATCTAAAGTGTCTAATATTATGTTTACCACTTTACGCTAAAAACAATATCACATATAATATTGTATATATATATTATATCAGGTTATGAATAGCTTTGGCGTTTGCAAAAGCATGCGCTTGGTTAATTTAAAGAAAGTTCTTATAATCAATACCACGTGTATCTGGTATTCTGCTTAGGAACTGGTATGTCTAGAACTTGTCGAGCGACAGAACTATTTTAAGAAAAAATCCGTGGCATTCCGAAACACCAGCTAGAGGTCCTCTCCCATACCCTCGTCACCCTTCCCCACCCACTAAGGTCCCGGGCTGTAGAATGTCGTCATGTGCACAGGCTCTTTTACTTCAGAATAAATAAGCATGAGTTGAGAACAACGGGCGGACCCACGCATACCAAAAATAAAAAAAGCATGTCAAGGCGGTGATTGCACGTGAGTTTGTTAGGCTGCTAGAGTCGTTACCGCCGGGAGCCCCAAGTGTGGTACCAATATATCATTGCGGCACCGCCTTACAGACCAGCGAGGTGCCTATTGTTGTGCATTGACTAGTATATGTATATGGCTGTCCAGTAAATACTTTGTATTAGCAACATCTTCGAATACACAGATGAATGCAATGTATGATTGGCACTAGTATACATTTGCCGAACTACTGTTCAGCTGTGAAAACAATACAAGAGACAAATTATCTACAACAGTAAATAAAAATGGAACATCGACTTTCTAGCTTTCGTTGCCTGTGCCATAGAGCTACTCGTTCGTAGTCAGATTCCCGCCAGACACGTCAACATGCTAGCATCATGCATTGCCCAGAACTGCATGTGCATTTTGCTTACGCCCTCCAACACGTGTTTACGTCAATCCACGTCCTGTACACGAAACAACCTGTCACCACCTGTGATTTGACAGTTTCGTACAAAAGAAACGTTCATAAAAGTCAACTTAAATATTGGAAGTTTCGTGTGCCGGTCAGAGTGGTGACATATGGTTTTGATTGAAATCTGCTTGAAAGGCAGATTATGTATATTTGTAAATTCGATGCATATATATCTGTGAATGAATTCGTTACATTAACGTAGATTGTTCCTATTATAGCTGTATCTCTCGTGCCCGAAGTGCGGTTGGTTCATGTTTACACGCAGGCTCGTCCTTTTCTTTATGAAGAGTTGACAGATTGTGAAATTGCTGCAGAATTAGTCCCCCTAGAGGAAGTGAACAATTACGACAGAGAAGAGTTAAAATAACCCTGTTCGGTCAATTACATATGATAACAAGATTTTAATAACATCACAATCGGTTGACTGTGTAACTGGCTAGTTCACGACGACCTTCGAGTTCGCTTGTCATCGTTTCTAGTAACACAATTCGCATACCACTAAAGCACATTCATTACTTCGAATAGGAACATGCAGTTTTGTGGCCCAAATCTTTGATTTTGCTTTCAATACTAAGGACCCTTTTTCTGGCGTTGTATTGTTAAGAACATTGCCTGGTGTATCAGTTTCCGTGTGAATAAGCACAGAACGGGTACAGGTATAGGGTCTGTGAAGGCCTATTTTTTGGGGTGGGAGCATTGTCCGTTTAAATGGTCGCCTTCCGAATTATCCTCGCCTGTTAGGAATGTCGCGTCAACACATGACAAACTGTGAGTTGTCGGAACTAATCAGGCTTGTATACCATTAAGATAACCTTTCTCTGGGGAACCGAAAGGGTAAGAATAATTCTGTACAGGAAAAAAAAATACCAAAAAATATGTGATCGAGAGCAAATGTAGCGGAAACACAGATAAAGGGCAGGGCAATAACGTCAGAATGTTAACGGCTGTCTCACTGTGTCGGAAGTGTCAACAGCTTTCTCGCCTACAATTACTCAGGTCAGATGTAATATTTAATATAATAGCATCTGTCTGTCTGTTTTTGGTTATTGCACTTTCGCGATTTTGGGGTGATTTTAGCTCGTAGTACCGCGACGTCCTTTAGTTTTAACACGTGTAACTACAGCAAGGCGAGAACACGTGACGGGGCATGACTTCAGTCGATCCACTTTTGAAAGCAAATTAACCAATTAGAATCGAGATAACATCTGTCGTCGGTAGAGCCAAACGACATTGTTCAATAGTATCCTCCAAACAGAAACGAACCGTATTATAATCACCGAGTGGAATCAGAAAAAAACGAATTCTTTCATCTGCGTGTTTATTTGGCCTGTAGAATATGGGGTTGTTATATTAAGCTCCTCAGCACGTGCAGGCAATGAAATTAATATCTCCCGCGGGCACTTGCGTGCGCGCTCGGCTATTATGGAATTTGAATAACAAAGTGAAGTATCCATTATTGTGTCCCTCCTCCGTAGCCACGGCGACTGTATGTGTTTGGGAGTAGGATGCCCGGGTTGGAGGAAGGGAAAGTAGGGTGGCCGGGTTGGAGGAGGGGGAAGTGGGTGGGGTTAAGTGGGGGACGACACTGATAACTTCAGTCTCAATCTAGCTTATGTAACAGATGTCACAGTAGACAACTGTGGCCCAACCGATTAAAACAAAACCGAAACCTAAGTGCGGTATTAAGTTTTTACAGGTACAAAAAGTGCCTAGTATTTACGGTTTCTATTGTATAACCAGGAAGAAATGTGTAAAAACGACGTTATCGATCTGTTAGCTACAGTTGGTCTGGAAATATTCGCCAAATTTGCATTCTCATTCAAAGATCCAATAATCTATTGTACTTGTTAGGTGAACTTGGTTGTCGAAATGCTGAGATAATCCTAGTATCATGTATCATGTCAATATTCCAAGGCAGATTTATCCACGATATACATGTCGGATCGATATCGAGTTTTACTAGCAGGGCCGTCTATGGGAAATCAATCTAGGTACAAACTTTCCTGTCACCGTAATACTGACTTGATTATATACAATGCTGTCAACTTCCGGTTTCCTTACAACGCCAGAAATTTGCCTCTACCCGATGAAATGGTTCTTTGTCCAGGATATATTCTGGTCTATATCCCCGATGTAATGGTTCGTTGTCATGGATATATTCTGGTCTATATCCCTCCCTGATGTAATGGTTCCTTGTCAAGGATATATTCTGGTCTATATCTCCGATAATAGGTTCCTTGTCCAGGATATATCCTGGCCTATATTCCCGATAATAGGTTCCTTGTCCAGGATATATTCTGGTCTATATCCCCGATAATAGGTTCCTTGTCTAGGATATATTCTGGTCTATATCCCTGATGTAATGGTTTCTTGTCCAGGATACATACTATCCCTGATGTAATGGTTCCTTGTCCAGGATATATTCTGGTCTATATCCCCGATAATAGGTTCCTTGTCTAGGATATATTCTGGTCTATATCCCTGATGTAATGGTTCGTTATCAAGGATATATTCTGGCCTATATTCCCGATAATAGGTTCCTTGTCCATGATATATTCTGGTCTATATCCCCCATTGTCTAATTTTGGCCGTGTATCTGCCAACATTAGAAAACAGACGTTTTTGTGGTGATAGCTTGGTCAGACTATTACCTGAGTTCCACTTCAGGGTTAGCTTTTTCCCCGTTGGGCGTCTATTCCATTCTCATCATTATGGACGAACGATTACCATATAAAAGAAAAGTATATACAGTTGTCAGTGCTGTTTTAATTGTTTGACTCGAGGATGACAGTGTCTGATGAAGACGTGAACCCCGAGGTACACAGTACGTACGTAATGTATTCAGAGCCGAGCCCTGCGTACATATAATTTACATTAAGTTTCCCGGACGAAAAAGAAAAAAAATCCCGAAGACCTACATACTGATGTCTTAGACAGAGCAAATATATAGTGTAGACTTCATGATGGTACATTTTTATTATTATAGCATGGCATATATAGATGTACATTTCATACACAACGACAAAGCATATATATATATACGTATATATTTAGCCACGTCGTACATTCCGGGGACGCCCCGATGCCTTCTAAAATATTCTAGCTTATCAAAGCGAGAACGGTGTATCATTTTAGTCATAAAACTATCGCGACACTCTAAAATGTCAATTATGTACCGTGAAATATTTATTCAGGTAAACAATATATATTTGCCTTTCTGGTCGGGTAAGCATTATTTCTCATCTCTAGACTAAATAATACAACTACATTATGATGTATGTGTATGCGGTTCTCGGAATGTAAAGTAGCTCTCTGCTGATATGAGAGTGTTTGTTAGGAGCATGACGTCTAAATGTAAATGTAACGATATTCTTATGATAAAAAGGGACGAGAATAGTATAAGTACGTAAACGTTGTAGCTACATGCATAGATTATTGGAGGTCTCCTTTTATGCATTACTGTCTGACGCAGGTCTGGTCAACCGACAGGTGTTTATGTGTCCAGTCAGCCAGTTAATATGACCAGGAGCTACATCGTATGTGACACTTAACATCTAATACATTGGTCAAACTGACCACTGATGGCCATCCGTAGGCCATTTACACACCAGATAATGTTTTGACGCCTATTAAACTCAACAGAATCAATAGGAAAACGATTACGTCGTTTGGTCGTACAATGGACATGGACGTTACTCTAGTGGTCAGCTGATGATTAGTTGGTCACTCATATCATTGACCATTCCTGTGTTTAGTGTCACAGGCTCGCGAATGAACTTCAAACCCAGCAGCCATGCCTATTATGGACATGCTTGAGTCCCAAACTTAGACCTACCTATAATGTATGTAAACAGTGGCGTATGTGTAGATGGAATTAGCTACCTGTACGGGGAGTGAAGATTTATGATAGAGACAGAGGCACACGTTTGAGAGTAATGCCTTCTCCGACCCGCGTTCATCATTGTCACGTGGTGGTTATTCTATGATTTACTATCATCGTTCTCAGAAATGATCTGGACCTTTTTCCTCATTGCTCTAAATTCTACCTAGCATAGTGACTGGTCTGCATACACAACAAATTCCTTTATGAAGGCCTGGACACAATCACACACTTGGTTAATTTTACTAACTCAATCTAGATTAAAGCACTAGATTGTCAACTGTCCCGATATTTGTTATCGGGAATCAGAATAATAAACCGGGTCACCACTGTTACATGACTATTGGGTAAAACCATGGTGGCGGGCCTGTTATGGTCTGCATTACATCAACTATTGTTCTTATCGTATTTTTGTCGCCAATCTGACTATGTATCAATTTTTCTAAAATGGTCTGGTTGTCATAGCAACCAAATTGATCGGACCAAACTCAATGCGGATGTCGATTCGAGTGGTCTAGTTGATGCGCAAAGCATGTCACGCGGTCAACGTGACATCGACGAAAAAAAAACGAGACCTTCCCTCTCAAAGGTGATTGTTGAGTGGTATAAAGATTTATGTGGACGGCCGAGTCATATTTATGGCCATATAAGGCTACCGGCTGACAGATAATCTCGCTAGGTGATAGTATAGGACCGGCTAATTGTTTAACGCTGATATATTGCCACGGATGACGTATAAGAGATGAACAGATAAACAATGCCTATCTTTTATTGTTTGATGTAACGGGACTTTAGGGGTATCCGAGGTCACCAACCGCTAGCTGTATCAATAAAATAAACTCGAGTTCTTGACGGGTGTGCGCTATTTATGAGGTTAAGTTATACCTTTGATATGTTGATAATTAAAAGTTATCAATTTACAATGTGACATTTCTTTTGTCCTTTAAATTCCACTCGGCTTCACTGACGCTAAAATGGCAAACGTGTTATGTTTATCACACATTTCATACAAACATTTCAGAAAGTCGGAAAATGATTCCGTGACGCGCGTTGTTCATTTCAAGGACAGTCTGGTGATCTCATGTTTATTAGCCTTGTATTGCCTGCTTGTCGGCTAAACGCAATTGGCGACCTTCATGATTTAGCCCTTTGGTCCATTTTGCCAAATTGAAATCCAATTCATTACCACTTATGAACAGGAAGCATTTTACGGGCCATCTGTATTCGGCCACACCATCAGAAATGACCAACACTAATGACCAGCAAATGACCTGGGAACGGATGTAGTCCCCAGTTGCTATAGTTGATGAGGGAACCTGAAACAGGTTGGTACTGATAATTGAATCCTGGCTCCCATGGGGGCTGGAAACAGACACGAGACACTTGTTGATGAGTTTTACTTTGCACTTCCCCGTAATTCAAAGCATTTAACTCAACAATCTCTATTTTCCACTTAATTGTGTAGATATTTACAATGCTGCACATCTCGTGCGCTTGGCAGTTGATGCCGGTGGCGTTACGTAATTGTGTGATAACTGAGATTAAATTCCGTCTGTATCGACCCCACGTTCTCTGTTAGCACGTTAGATATGGCGATACCTCACAACAAGTGGTCGCCGGTTTATGTTGCAAGCGCCTGCAAGTGGTCTAAAAAAATCTGGTATTTTTTACAGGCGGAATTTCCTTATCGAAATTTCGATTGGAGTTCACACGAATTACATTTAAATAGCTTG
Source organism: Mizuhopecten yessoensis (assembly GCF_002113885.1). Classification (NCBI taxonomy): domain Eukaryota; kingdom Metazoa; phylum Mollusca; class Bivalvia; order Pectinida; family Pectinidae; genus Mizuhopecten; species Mizuhopecten yessoensis. The sequence continues at coordinate 35,961 of NW_018408266.1, forward strand.
CATGGAGTGGAGTGTACAGTACGAGTACGTAGAGTAAACATGAAAATTACAAGTGTGTTAACGACATGGAATTTGACAGGTACATGTGTCTATGTTTTATGGAAACTATGATAATGTAATCACAACATAACTAATGGTATTGTCTGCAATTGTGATTGGTTGTTTTCGGCACGTAGAATTTAAAAAAAAGAGAGGGCAAATGAAAGGAATTTTACGCGTCAGTATACCTGTTAGACAGTCAACAACAAGAAGATAAGTTGCATCTTGAATTGCTTGGTTGTTTTTAATCTTTTAATCTTTTTATTGTATCATTTGGTGATTTGAAAATGTTGTTTTCGTTATTTTTATCGCCGTCACTATCCCTGGCATCAATGTATTCGACGTGCGTTCGGGGTATGACTAGGCCTGCGCTATCACACTGCATATATCATCGTGAGAGGCGACTAATGTGGGCCCCTGCAGAATCGCAGGTTTCCTTCTGTATTTTCTGTTTAAGAAAACCAAAATGATCCGTCGTACCTATTGCAATAAACAGCATCATTGTCTTTTGTTTTCTCATTTTACCACGCTATCTTTTCGGAAGTGTCCCCTTACACACCCGTCAGGATACGACCCTTGTCTGTTAAACAACATACCAACAAATCGATGTGCATTGTATTTATATCCGTGCTCTACGTATATATACATTTATGTACATATATATATATGTATAAGGTTGTGATGTATTGACGAGTCGGATCGGTCTATACCGAGACGCTCTATTTAATCCCAGGATCTATTTAATCTCAGGTATTAATCGATATTTGATCTGGTTGTTTAGAGTAATGCGATCGTATTGAAATAATCCCGAGCTAATTACATGTCTTTATTTTGTGACCAGTGACCGCGGTAACAAGGCGAGATCTAGTCACAACCAAATCAAGCGTCTCTCTGACTACGTCTATACTACACTCTTTTCAGCATCGATTTGCTTCACACAGTCCAGAGATCACCATCGATACGATTCGCGAGTGATTCACGCGTGGTTATGTCATTGTGAAATGGAATCGATTTGTTAACGTCATTTGTATTTCGCACTTTACAACGAATGCATCAGATGTTTCTCATAAAAAAATCTTCAAAGAGACCGCACTATACAAAAGTTGGATGTGATATCGCAGATGTACAATTATGAGCATCAGGGGAGATAAGTGCGCGCCGAACATCGTAAAGGTTCCTTTTCTCACACCCATTATGTGTTAACTTCTTGTGCATTATGGACCTATTCTATAAACTATATTGTATGACGGAATGTCATGATTTTTTCGCCTTTCTTCTTCCTCCCAATTTGTGAAAAATCATCACAAATCACGTTTTCATACAAAAAACTGAACACAAAACCACACAAAACACTGTCTGTATTGGTCGGCAAACAGTAATGGCAAGAACGTACCCTCTTTGAATGGCTGCATCATACATCAGCGATGTTGCCTTTGAATTGCATACGGCTTAATTTGAGAACTAGAAAGTATATACATATGTATTGTGCAGCCCATGCATCTGTGCAGCACACCGTGTGTACATCCACGAGATCCTCGGCGCCCTGCCGGCAGCTTGGTAATAGCGTTCCCCATTATACCTGGAATTAGCGCCACACGCCAAAATATGTTCCTTACAAGCGTATAGGCACGTGTATTTGGCGCTGGTCATACTCTGTTGAGTACAGTCAAGAGACTTTCATATAAAAGTAATTATTATATATTTGCCAATCACTTCAGGCAGGGCGACAGCGATAAACGATGATAACACTTCACGTGGCAATTTGTCAAACTAGCATTACACTATTTTCATACTTGTTAAATGCAAATATTGCATTTTATCGCTTCTTTATACACAAGTTTAATATTAGACCACTTGGGATTGGTATAAGAAGTGGTATTGCTCAATATTTATTTGCCAGACACTATATATTAACTTGATGTTTAGGATTCGCATTCCTGCGCCCGTGATATGGGCATTGCAAGTTTCTGCATAGACTAGCTACTACTAGCCCCTAAGTTTTGTTGAAGAATTTTTCAACTACATTATACTACTTGCTTATCTCCCCCTAGTTTAGAACTTAGGATCCGACATCCAAGTGATCGAAGTTATTAGAGTTATGTTTTCTTCTTCTAAATAATTCTAAAAATATCTGTATAATATTTTAGAGACGGCCAAGACGGGGGCAATTATCTAGTTCCTGCATAACATTGAACACACTGATCAGTTCCGTGGCCGTATGACACACAAATGTTTGTTTGGCACAGTATTTAAAATTGTAGTTCGTGAAATATGGGGAAAAAATATGTCGAATTGAAATTATCATCATCAAAATTTAATCAAGACACACGTGCATGTGCTTTATATTGCTTGGGATCTGCTGTCGTCTTGCGTGGGCAAACCAAACGTCTGGACTTTTCGTCCTCTCTAACATGCAATATCTGGGTATATCTGGCTTACAACAAGGATGGGGGTAACTTTAGAACCTGTTGACATTTCCCACTGCTGCCTACCTCGTCATTATACCCGTATTAGACTGGGGTACACCCAACTTGTTCGGCAACACTACACATCGCGCCACAAAACTGTCACCCTAGCTGTGTCGTTCCGCTAGCACACACCCGTAGGTGTAATTAACTTGTATCGCTTAAGCTTTCTCCTTTCTTGTTTGGGAATAAAAACATACAGGGCTCTTTTATTTGACATGACGGAAGATGTTTTGCGAATCTGGCTGTGTGTCATGCTATTTGTTAATGACGGTTCTAGATTTTGGGTCAGACAATAGACGTTTAACGTGAGAATAAATAACCCATTTCACTTGATCAACTGCAGTCTTTTACAACACGGCCGTGGACTTGCGTGCCTAGGATTTTCAAGAAGTGTGACAGTCTGGTGATTTATATCAATGCGGATGTTAAAGATTATCGATCTGCCTTGGTATTTAAAGTTTATGAAATGGGTCTGGTTTATAGAGATCCAACGACTGGACAAGTCATGTTTTGTATGCATTCTGTCCCAGTATTTGTCTCTCCTGTGTTATTATGAAGAATATATTTCTGACACAACCTGCACGCGAACATGCAGACTAGGTAAACTACGGTATGCAAACTGTTACACTGAATTTCTTATGAAGCAAAAAAAAAATACACCCAAAAAACAAGATTCTGAAGACATGTGTTTGTTTGTGAGATTCTATACAGAACAATGTCCAGATGTTGTCGCTTGTGATCGGTGCTTCTGTGACACGTGGTATGGGGTTACCTTTACGTCACGCCCTGCAATGCTTGCCTCGCAGGTTGTGACATTTCGTGTAACATATCTGATCCCGGGCCAACTTGTTAACAAGGATTCCGTTGACGAGTCTGAATCTCATTTACAAGTGTAATTCATTAATGATGCAACCCGTTTCCCTAGGATGGCCACTTAGCTATTGTTACGTCTCCGCTCCTGACTTTCGTTACCAATGTTAATTCCCATCTTATCAACTGGCCGGTCCCCTAGTGTGTCATCGATCTTGGTCTAATGGGCGCTCGATGTTGAAAGGCCAGCGCGCCTAACGGAAAAAAACGTTTCCGTGAGCTGGCCCCGTATCTGAACAAAGGAGATTACAAACAACTAATTCCATAAGGAAAACAGTCGCATGAAAAACAGAGTGGTTTAACCCTTTAAATACTCGAGAAAACACAACTGTTACAAAGCTCGCGTGCTGGATGTTATTACATGTTTGGCGCAGCCTAATGCCGATTCGCTGAACGTATGATGTTAATATAACATCTATTACCGGGGTTTCGAGTACGACTGATGGAAACCAATAGGTACAAATATATATAATCCAATAGGCACTTGTTGAGGTAGCATTGTACACACGCGTAAACACTTTCCTTCATTGTTTGAAATGCGGCGAGTTGCGTTGGCTGTTCTTCTGGATCCAGATCTACCAAAGCTTCGTTACAATAAACAATGTATAGCTTTATCACGTTCAATCATATACTCAAGTTTATTATTATTACTTTAATATGTGCAGAATTATGAGACTTAAGTGTTGCTTCACTGAAGTGTATACCAGCTAAGGGTGATAATTTTCATCTCGGGACATAGATATTGCATTTTCACATTTTTATTTGAAATAATTTGGAAAATATCGTTGTTTCAAATTTTACCTTAATTAAAGGGATGAAGCTTGAACCTCGTCTTTGTATGATATTGGAATATGTCTTAGTGCTTTGTTACCATTCCTCAACATTGATACAAAGCGTTTGTGTGTGCTACCGACCACTTCGCCCGATCCCGAGGGAGGAGGAGGAGGAGGAAGGGGGGNCGGTGTGGTACTAATTACCTAGGATTCCATGCCGGCTATAAATATTACCTGGCTTCGTTTGCCCTTCCTCTATAATTTGCCAACGTCAAGTGGAGAACTGCAATAAATGTCGGTAGAGTGTTCCAGTAGAAACTAGAATGCAGTTTGTGTCGTTGGGTGTCCGACCACGTGACCTTTGGCTGGGATCCTATCAGCTTGGCCTCTGACTTTCGTCCGACCGCAGTAATGAGGTATGAGATGTATACAGGGCCGAATTAGTGGAATCCCACGTAAACATCGTGACTCGGTGAGGGCTACCAACCTGATATCCTATTCTCTCTGTGGACGACATCATCACATAAACTTGTGTGTATTCATAGTCGGCCCAGAGACGTATAAAAGTCTTTGCTAGAAAGAAGATAACGTTGAATTTTCTATTTATTTAGAATCTTGTTAACATTCCTGCAATCAACACCTGTGCTCTATGATGAACATATGGTTTAGGTACATTAAGCAGAATCCTGCTTCAAATACCCCCAGTTTCCATTACAGGACCCGTCAATATCTGAACACCTGTGTCTCCATGACCCCCTGAAATTGCAACTTAAAAAAATCCAGTCTCCAAATTTTAATGATGTATTATGGCTAAAAGCAATGAATACTGAAAATTATCATTTATGAGGACCCCGCACATTCATTAAGAACCCCCGAATTTCAATCCAGGGGATCCCAAGGACTTTCAAAAGTCAAAATAGGATGTAAAACCCTATGAACACACTTTGTTGGCATTTTTAAGAAAAGCTAAACATTGTTTCTCTATTTGTAATCATGAAGAATTTCAGCCGTATTCCCTTCCCTCCCAGGCTCTGGTCCCTTCATTCCAGATTTGTTTCCTTCCACTCATGTCCACAAATTGCATTATTTTAACGTCAAATGTTACATGCAACCTCTGTCCCATGATCTTTGACGGTCACCATTACTTCACGTAATCACGTTATAACGCTTGTGTCCTACTTACAACATGCTTAAGCTTAATTGGCACAGAAAAGCTACGGTATTTAGTACACAACATCCGTTATACTGCCTCTCTTTAAAAGCAAGAACTGTTACATCTTTAAAAGCAAGAACTGTTACACGCGAATGCCTTCAAACGGTAAATATTTGTGCCTTTCCGTCATACTGTTAATCAGGGATCTTTTATGGCGTGACATCAAATTCCAACAGTTTCCGAATGGTTTCCGAATGACGTGTCTTTGTCCGACAATAAAAGGTAACAACAGAAAACACGGAACTTTTTCTGAAAAAGAAAAAAAAAGGAGCATTTATTGTGAATCGAAAGATTCCAATTAGAAATATAAAATCGACCAATTTTCTGCGTTATTTCGAAAGTAAAATGTAAGCAGCTCAGATTCATTTACAGCGTAAATGTAAAGCATAGCCCTATTAATCCTTCAAATAAGTTTGAAGGAATCGATAATCGTTATCTCTTCAATATAGATCTACATGGCCCGTTCTTACAATAATGTGTGTCTGTAGCAAACGTTTACACTCGGTGTCCGTATATTTTTGTGTAGTTTGTTGTACTGGAAACGGTAATGGCAAGTAAAATGAACTCTTTCAATGTAAAATTCCCTTTTAACTGGGTTAATTGATCGGATGGCAACACGGGGAAAAAGTAGGTTTACAAGGTCAAGTTGAAAACAAATACTGTACAACGCCGTTAAACCGAGCATGAAAGAAACCTTTGTTTATGTCTTCTAAGACTTGACTATTGTAAGTGAGATGGGAAACTCTTCATAGCATCGACATAAAAAACAAGCAAACACGCCGAAACTAATAGTGCTTATTGGTGCTAAAATGTAAAACATGCCATCGTAACATGGAGAGGTACTATTCGGGCCAGGTGTGCCTCAAGTGTATCGCCGGCTGTCGAGTAGTACGGTTAAAAAAGCCATGGCGCCACTACTGGGGATGCTACTGTAGTATAATCCGAAAACTGTACTCGGGGGGGAAAACCCCCCCTGAGTATTTCACTACATCTAAAGCATTGATGAGCAATGCATGCGCGCGTCGACTGTGACCCAGCTGTGGCCAGATCTAATGCCAACAGTTCTCAAAATACCCAAAAATGTTAAGTAATAAGAACAAATGCCAAATTTTGAAATACGACAAAGATTTTGATTACGATCTGAGAATGTTTAAATTGGCGCCGATTCTGCGAATGAATGAATACACGAAATCGACTTTCTATGTTTGCACAAGCACCCCTTTCTTAAAACTCTCTTTATCGCTTACTGTTAGTGGCCTGAGGCTGAAACATTCAGTGTGTCTGGATCAATTATAGAAATAACTTCCTTGCTCAAAGAAAACAACTTCCTAAACATCAGCTAGAATAACGAAAATAAATAACAAAAAACCAAAAATGCATTTGTACAGTTTCCAATGATTAGGAATATGTATATGAAACTATTTGTTAATAAATAACTTAAAAAAGTACAAAGAAACACACCAAGAAGCTTTATCTGTTTGCATGGTATTGAAATTAGAGCACTCGTCCAGAAATACTGTCATTTGAAATATATTCCTCCGCCCTCCCCATTCTCGATCCATCTTACCAGGAAAAAAGGTTCGTTTGATTGAGATTAGTCGAGACCAAACGCACAAGTTCGTGTTAACTTCAACGATGTTCATATTGATCAAAGTCAGCGAGAAGCTTAGATCTGTTCCAAATCGGCTCTTGAAATGTTTTTTTGGGTAAAACTAGAAGTATAAGTAGGTGCACTCTACGGTGAAATTGTGCACTCTCTGCTCAAGGTCGGAGAGGCACTTCATTAGTGGTAGAGGGATATACGGACCGCCATTGACCGATTTACGTTACAGTAACGCACGGCAAAATTATTACGAGGGGTCGGAGACATATTCCCCCCTGCTGAAAGTGCTACCGGAGACCAGATTTACGGGGGTGCGTTACACGTTGAGTAGTTCTCCCCCCCACCCCACCCCACCAAACAGTTATTTCTTTGTCTGTAACTTCATCATAATTGTGCTGTATAATGCATTCCCTACTTATGATCGATGTCTTTCTTCTACCTTTCGTACATCTCCGTTATACAACGGCATAACTAACCCGACAAGTCGGTCGCTATCACAGTAAATAATTTGACGGATTTATCCTTACGCGAGTGAACACGGAGAACTCACCTTGTTAATGGTGCCTATGGCCTGGCAGTAACAGTGATTTTGATATTGCGCCAAATATAACACTTCATTGATTGCTTCCCCTGACGAGTTGTGTTCGATGCACGAGATTACGGAGCAGTCGTGCGTGATCGGACAACGTACTCCGCTATTGAGCGTTAAAAAGTAGCTTTATAAGTACAGCTGTAAGTGGCACCGCCTGTGATCTTCAAAGATACACCGGCAATTTGTCTTTCCGTAAAATGATCGTAGAAACGTACTATTGTTATGGTTCAACTTTCTTTTTTCTTGCGTTTTTACACGTCACAGTTCCTATGGGGACTTGTGGTGACGTCTAGAAATAGGAAGAGAAGGGGCCGCGGTGCCAAGTGGTCAATGCGTCTGACATTCAACGACTAGCCCTCCACTGCTGAGTCGCGGGTTCGAGCCCCACCCATGTAGGGCAGATACTGAACGTAGGTCGGTGGTTTTCTCCGGGAACTCCGGCTTTCCTCCACCAGCAAAACCTGACACGTCCTTAAATGACCATACCTGTTAATAGGACGTAAAACACAATCAAACCAAAGAAATAGGAAGATTTGTCATTGTCTTAAATGCATTTCTAAATGAAGTCAAATAAACACTGGGTACTTGTATTATCATACTTTTTACCTTTGCGTTAATCAAAGAATGTCACTCGTTAATAGAACAATGATCATGGGATCAAGGGTTTACGACAGCCACTTTGGTTTTCCGTTGTTCGTTTGCAAAATAAAGCCGTTTTTCACGGTAATCTTTCATAAGAATAATGTAAAAGCAAATTTTTCGTGGTCCCCAATTTTCATGTATTTGCAAAAAAAGATCAATTTCGCGAAATATATTTTTGTGTAGATGCCATGGTACATGTTGTGAAACTCCTTTTACTGCTATGCTTCATATGCACTATTATCAAATCTACAAATTCCACCGTCAAATACGTAGCACTTTCACGTGTAACGTATAGTACTAGCGAGACAACAAATTGCGTTTAAAACGTGAACCACACGACGTCTAAAAATACAGGACCAATGTCTCGTCTCTCGCAGTACGTAGCTTGTAGTTGGACATCTATTAAGACAATATAACGAGTCGGAGAAAACTTGGCAATGGGTAAACGTTAGCACGCGCTCGTTAAGTAATAGAGATCTGTATAATTCATCACGGTATTGTGAGGTGTACTGTGGGGTACTACATGTACATGTGACGAATGGTTGAGTGGAGTGGGGGAGCCTAGCTGAACCACAGAATGGAAAGTCATATATGAGGGAATGTATTTGTGTAACAATGTGAGTGCTTGGGGGAGGTATTGGTGCAAGGATTGAACGAGTAGATGTTTGTGTGATGAATACGAGATTATTACGGGGCTTCAAGCGGGGGTGTTGTTGAAATAAGGACGGGAAATATTCCAAGATTTTGAACGATGATTAGACGAAATGTTAGTCACTCTTGGAAACCTTTCAGGAAGCGTACGTAGTTTATTCGATACCAAACAATAAGGAAACTGCGCTTCCATTTTCAGATTTTACTAAATGTTTGTGCGTAGTTGACTCGAGTTTCACAGCCACAAAAATTACATGATGCCTAACGCTACAGTTAACGGTACAATATTCCTTCTAATTAAAGGCGTCTTTGAGGGGTGACATATCGAATACGTCATCTATGTAAATACTCCATTATATCCGAATACCGGAGAACCTCGGTCTCCATGATTTTTTGCCGTCCTGTATATCGGTGCATTCCCATTTCTCGCAGTATAGTTAGTACGTTGAGCAATTATCAGATGTAAATGAGGGATTGGAGACTAAACGGTAGGCTTACGATGATGTTTTTTCCCTGGCACTGCGGTCAATGCTATTCATACCCAATGTTCTACTGGATATCGTTCAGCAGGACGATAAAAATGCCGAGTCACCAAAAATCGCACGTGTTTTTTTGTAGTCCAATATACATGTATTTATGATAAAGGCGCTTTCTCCAACTACAGTCGATAGATTGTGCGGTAATTGTGTTACACATATCCAGCTTCCGTATCTATTGTCTCCCGAACACCAGAGGAACTGCCTACCATCACGATAAGGTCCGCCATACACTACTGTAGCGCGCGGGGTCAGGGGTCACGTCCGACTTACAGACGTTACGTCATTGTGACACTTTTTGCGTTGATGCCAAAGCGCCAAACCGCGACCGGTGCTTAATGTGTCGGTACTGATCAAGGTCAGGTACGCGTTTAGAAGGTATGGTGTTGTTTTGTAATTGTTTCACATCATCACAACACTGAGTTGACACAGTCGGTATACTTCTAAACATTGTACTCTAAGTATGTAAGACGCATTCATCTTGCGTTTTGGTTATAATATTGTACAGGAAATGAGAAGGAACCTTATGATAAAGCGGTCGACTAGAGAAACACATTTATTGAAGGAGACGGGGGGAAAAAACACAAGCGCGACAGACATAGTTTAGCTTACCCGAGACTTTAATGTGCCGAAAGACGATACCCCGTAAAGAAAACTCGCCCGGCATGGAAAACTTACACCTCAGGACGAATATTCATTTTAACTGTAAAGGACCTATATAAAAGTCAGGGTTTGTCAGAGATTGCTCGGGTTTGACTGGATTCCTATCATTCCGCTACCCTAACCCTTATTTTGGTTTCAATTACAGTTAGCTATACAATTACACTGACAAAGGTAATTATGTATTTTCTATATTTGACGTCCGGTATAGGAACAGACATCGTTGTGAATTATCCTGAATCTAAATAAGGGGGATTGAAGGATGCCTGTCGAAATTGACAGGACAATGGCCATGGCCGCGGTATCAGATCGCGTACACAGTGCAAAACTTCCCATTCGTTGATGAGAGTGTTGTTTAGCGATACGAGGAAAAGTCATGAAAATATTCATTAAAAATAAAGTGTTTTTTGGCATTTGATGAGCATTAATAGCGTATAAGTAGTAGTATATAATAACACATACAATAGAATACAATAGTACATGTATGTACTTTAGTAGTTAGAAGGAAGCCGCACGCAGGGCCGTATTGCACACAAAGCACGTGACAAGAGTAGAGGACCACTGAAATCATTGTGTTTAAAATACAGATAATTGTGTAATCACATTCGTGACAACAAAGAATTAAAATTGCAACTTGATATGGCGGATCTACACTGAAAAGGTTGTGAATGGGCAGTATACCGTGCGGAGGAATACAGTGGACGTTGTATATTATATATATAACATTTGAATTGTCAGACTCTATCAATGTAGAGATAATTGGTTACACAATTCGTATTGATCCGTCCCGGGACGTGTGTCATATTCAAAAATGATGGACGCACTCTATTTGAGTAGGAGGCCCGGCTAGGGGATTTCAGTAAGACATTTTCTTACTTTGGGATAATATTTATCAGGTTATTACATTTCGTTGATTGTATAATTTTTTACAACATGTATAACTGTGTTTAATGGCCGAACGCATAGAAGTATTAAATGATGGAATGATTTCCCCTGGAATGCCGTGGCCATAAGGGACGAATATGATCACGTGACCCAGTTATCAGATGTTCCCGACTATTTCCAGGCCTCCCTACGGATGCAGCTATCTCCAGAATCAGCCTTCCTAGACGGACCCGATCAATGGGTTATGGATACGTAGTAGACTAAAATATCAGAAGCTTTAGATTGTGGTATAATGACATATTGTTTATAGACATACGCGCCGCGTATTTTGGCAAACATTATTGGCAGAAGTGAGGTAATTACTGGCACAATTCGAGTTATAGTCTCGCATGAGTCTTCGTGACAGGGCTTAGAGAATATAAATTAGTGTCGGTCAGAGTTTAGAGATTATAAATCAGTGTCGGACGTGGTTTAGAGAGTATATTTCAGTGTGTATGCATTTTTGAATTTTGAGTTATAAACTCTGGTATTTTTTCCCCCCATTTACACAAATTATTGTCATTGCCTTTTGTATAAATAACTGTGTCATGTTGTCTGGGGGTCTGCCATGACAGATGACAGTCGTAAACATCGCTGATAATGTCTCATGAATATAGAGCTTTTAAAAATTGAATAAAGGCATGTGTAACTTGAACTTGTCAGCTTGGTCTTGTGTTTGTTGACCTTGTTTATTGTCCATGGCTCGTTCATTAAATACTACATTCATGTCATGTAAATTTAGTCTCTCACGGAATCATATATGCAATGCATATATAACACCGTATTATAACGTACGCGTAATATACAGCTAGGTCTAAAATTGGCCAGCTAATTATACAGTATATTAGCATCATTACAGTCTACTCTCAGCGTAGCCAGTGAGCCAGAATTGGGTTAATGAAGTTAGGTGTGGAGTCTTGTACCGGTATGGTCCCTCCTCCATTGACAGGGGAATAGTTGGAATGGTTCGCGTGCATGGTTCTGCTGAAAATTGCACTCTGTTTACCAGAGGATGCCCGACTGTAGCTGTGTTAGCAGCGCACATGCATTACCTGTGGGCTATGTACAGCAGTCGTGTGGTGTGTCGATTAGAAACGTTTTCCTACACCAACAAAACCAATTAACTACCTAATGGAAAACACATCCACACCATGCTTCCACGCGCGCACACCTATACTGCACGCGCCCCACGTGCTGTATTATGCACGACACTCAAGCTAAGAAGGACAGTTAGATATTGTTCCATAAGCTCACAACTTGCGAATTAACGTTATATTCTCGATACTCAAAGTATTCCTTTACAAGCTACATAGGCATCTTGTGTGGACGTGTTGACGTTAAGTTGCTTGTACATCCTCACTTTTGTTGTCACGATTGTTGACGTAACCGTGTTTTCATAAAAAAAATTACTCTGATAATGGTTTAGATATAATTTTTTCAAGTTTCCCCCCCTACATATCATATCACCTTAAGTGAGTTTTACATATGTTGGGACTGGTATTTCGTATCGGTAAAAGTTGCCCACCCATGCAGATGATGGAAGCAGTTTAGTCTTGGTTGGTTTTATTTGAATTTAGCGTGGTAATAACAGAAAATATCAGTTAAAGGACGTGCCTCCGTATGTGAAATGTATGCGTGTGCTCTTGATGTGGTATGCTGGTGTATTTGTCTCCTTGCGACAGCGCGGATTTGATACCGAATTTAAGAGTGCAACACCACTGAAATATCATGCCGAAGGCACGCATGATATTCCGCCCGGTCACAACGGGTGAACGGATCTTGAACTAGCTATTCTGTCTTTGCGTATTGCAGAGTTATCTTCTCTTGGGAGCAGGTATTGATTGTTACGTCATGGGTTTGTGTGAGAAAATTACGTCGTTTTCTCAAAAATTGATGACGTTACTCTCACAAACAAGTGACGTAACAATCAATACCTGCTCCCAAGAGAAGATAACTCTGCAATATGCAAAGACGGAATATTTATAGGTCCGATGTATCCATGTTCGTGGGGATGGTTGACAGCGAGTTATTATACACTGGGACGTGGTAATCATATAGTCACTTACAATACAGTAGGGTTGATTACCTTATGGTTACCTGTCATAATTGCATATACTTACGTAACTTGTATTACAGTTTACCATGCAACCATACTTAAATGCCAGACCGAATGTCTTTTACGACATTAATCGCCTTACAAATGTATGTTATCAATCTCCCCTGCATTTTGACATGTCTGTAATTGTATACAATACAATGATAAAGATACTGCGGGAGGTCAGTCATAGAAGATTTATGACTTAGAAGCACAGGTTATCAGTGTTCCTAGTCAACGTTTTGGAAGTTTCCGCTGATTATATAAAAACATTAGAAAACACATGTAGAGACGATACCATAAATCAAGCAATATTATAAGACACACTCGTTGGCTAAGAACATAAACGTTAGTCGAGAAAAAGTGGAACGTTACGATAACTTGCAGCTCCAATAAAACGTCTAGCGGAGAATGAGTGGGACGTTTGTTACTTTCAAATTCAATTGAAAACGTCTAGAGGAGATTGAGTGGGGACAAGTTACTTTAAATATTTAATTACCCGTCTAACGGGGTAATTGGGACTTTGCAGTACCTTATACCTCCATCGAAACAACTAGCGGAGAATGATTGGAGACATTGCGGTACATTGTACTTAATATAGCCAACACGAAACGTCTAGCGGGGAGTGGGTGAAACGTTAAATTTTGAATATGTAATTTCTTGTGAAGAATGATTGGGGACGCTACATTACCTTATAACTTCAATTACACTGTAAACGTCAAGCGGGGAAAGAGTTGGGCTTCAAGTCAGTGAAAACGTCCAGTGGAGAATGAGTTGGTTGCTTATTTACAGGTCTATGCATCCAACAAAATGTCTAGCGGAGAATGAGTGGGATGTTAATTTACCTATGCGTTAAACGAAATGTCTAACGGGGAATGAGTGGTTTTTTTACGCAAGCTGTGGCTTCAACGCTGTTGCACGCATCCATGTATTTTGCACAATAGAAACAAAGTTATGAAGATATATACATGGATGTAGCTCGTTATAGCATTAGGTACAGATTGGCTGGCACGTATGAGTCAGCATTTATTGACAAGTTTTGACAAGAGAAAATCGGGGTTTAGCGTGACACCTGGCTAGAATTGGAGGTTCCCAGAACGACCTGCCACAATGCTTACACTGCACGATAGTTATCCCATTTACAGTGTAGTACAAATTGCGTTTCCTGGTAACGTAAAGATATTATATAATTCTGGGGAATGCCTCACAGTTGAAAAAAATCGCTGCTGTTCCAGGGTAACGGCATGCTGTTGGCAAGCTTTCTGCATTTCCTTGTCTTCAGTTTTAGTTAAGGTAATTCTAATGGCTAGTTTTGAGCACAGACAATTTTTGTGATTGACCAATAGCAGAACAAGCTCGTTTTTTTTTATTACTTTAGTTAAAAACCTTCTCCTAATCCGTCAAAATGGTACAATATATATGTGTAAAGTACAGACTGGTGTATTTCATCTTGACTTATTCTTTAGGTCATAAAAATAAAACTTTCCAGTTTTTTACCATTTTTTGTTCCCTGTTTATCGTTTCTGCATTCTTTGCCTGTACCGGTACCAAACCCCCTGACACCTGGCGGGTTTCAAAGTAGCTTTGACTGATATATACATATTTCCTGTAAAGTATTTCCCAGAGTGAAAGTGACAAGAGGTATCAAGTTGAATTGACGTCGCACGTGAATCAGCGAGATCGAGAAGGCCCGGTAGCGAAGCAAAGATTCCATCAGCTGTCACTTGTAGTGCGTGCTCGCAGTAATCTTTTGATGGATACTTTCGGGTCCAAAATACTCGCACAAAGAAATAACAATGCCCGATACCTTTTCTGATAAGGCCGGTTACTTATCAGCCGTCACTTGTAAGACCTCTGTACATCAGGCAACATATGCGCTGACTATTTGTGAGTCGTTCGGACATGTTTATCCCGCGCGTTGTACTAGTAACAGCGTTATACTGACCACACCCTACATTACTCTGTTGTCGCACGTGCATCTTTTCGCATGTGGTGACCGACGGTTTGTGTGTATGAGAACCTAACTCCGCATCACACGAACTTCACTCTTATATGTTGGAATACGTAGCTTTGTATAAATAACTAGCCTACCCAGCCACATGTGCATCATTACTCTGTGTTGTCGGAGACAGTACGTGTGCCGGTATCCACCCCTAGCTACCCAACCAAAAGTGCTTCACTATGATGTAAAAGAGACAGTACCTAACCAACACACGTGCATCACTACCATGTGTTGTCAGAGACAGTACATGCTTATCTGTCTCGGTATCTACCCTAACCAACACACGTACATCACTACCATGTAACAGAGACGGTAAATGTTCATGAGTCTCGGTATCTACCCTATACCCAACACACGTACATCACTACCATGTAACATAGACGGTAAATGTTCGTGTGTCTCGGTATCTACCCTACCCAACACACGTACATCACTACCATGTAACAGAGACGGTAAATGTTCGTGTGTCTCCGTATCTTCCCTGTACCCATGACAACACAAGTACATCACTACCATGTAACAGAGACGGTAAATGTTCATGTGTCTAGGTATCTACCCTACCCAACACACGTACATCACTACCATGTAACAGAGACGGTAAATATTCATGTGTCTCGGTATCTTCCCTATACCCAACACACGTACATCACTACCATGTAACAGAGACGGTAAATATTCGTGTGTCTCGGTATCTACCCTGTACCGATGACAACACACATACATCACTACCATGTAACAGAGACGGTAAATGTTCGTGTGTCGCCGTATCTTCCCTGTACCCATGACAACACAAGTACATCACTACCATGTAACAGAGACGGTAAATGTTCGTGTGTCTCGGTATCTACCCTGTACCGATGACAACACACATACATCACTACCATGTAACAGAGACGGTAAATGTTCATGTGTCTCGGTATCTACCCTACCCAACACACGTACATCACTACCATGTAACAGAGACGGTAAATATTCATGTGTCTCGGTATCTACCCTATACCCAACACACGTACATCACTACCATGTAACAGAGACGGTAAATGTTCATGTGTCTCGGTATCTACCCTATACCCAACACACGTACATCACTACCATGTAACAGAGACGGTAAATGTTCATGTGTCTCGGTATCTACCCTACACCCAACACACGTACATCACTACCATGTAACAGAGACGGTAAATGTTCATGTCTCCGTATCTACCCTGTACCCATGAAAACACACGTACATCACTACCATGTAACAGAGACAGTAAATATTCATGTGTCTCGGTATCTACCCTATACCCAACACACGTACATCACTACCATGTCACAGAGACGGTAAATGTTCGTGTGTCTCCGTATCTACCCTGTACCCATGACAACACACGTACATCACTACCATGTAACAGAGACGGTAAATGTTCGTGTGTCTCCGTATCTACCCTGTACCCATGACAACACACGTACATCACTACCATGTAACAGAGACGGTAAATATTCATGTGTCTCGTTAGCTACCCTATACCCAACACACGTACATCACTACCACGTAACAGAGACAGTAAATGTTCATGTGTCTCGGTATCTACCCTTCCCAACACACGTACATCACTACCATGTAACAGAGACAGTAAATGGTCTTGTGTCTCGGTATCTACCCTATACCCAACACACGTACTTCACTACCATGTAACAGAGACAGTAAATGTTATTGTGTCTCGGTATCTACCCTATACCCAACACACGTACATCACTACCATTTAACAGAGACAGTAAATGTTCGTGTGTCTCCGTATTTACCCTGTACCCATGACAACACACGTACATCACTACCATGTAACAGAGACAGTAAATGTTCGTGTGTCTCCGTATTTACCATGTACCCATGACAACACACGTACATCACTACCATGTAACAGAGACGGTAAATGTTCTTGTGTCTCGGTATACCCTACCCAACACACGTACATCACTGTATCTTCCCTGTACCCATGACAACACAAGTACATCACTACCATGTAACAGAGACGGTGAATGTTCGCGTGTCTCGGTATCTACTCTATACCCCACACACGTACATCACTACCATGTAACAGGGACGGTAAATGTTCATGTGTCTCGGGATCTACCCTATACCCAACACACGTACAGCACTACCATGTAACAGAGACGGTAAGTGTTCATGTGTCTCGGTATCTACCCTACCCAACATACGTACATCACTACCATGTAACAGAGACTGTTAATGTGCGTGTGTCTCGGTATCTACCCTATACCCGACACACGTACATCACTACCATGTAACAGAGACTGTTAATGTGCGTGTGTCTCGGTATCTACCCTATACACAACACACGTACATCACTACCATGTAACAGAGACTGTTAATGTGCGTGTGTCTCGGTATCTACCCTATACCCAACACAAGTACATCACTACCATGTAACAGAGACAGTAAATGTTCATGTGTCTCGGGATCTACCCTATACCCAACACACGTACTTCACTACCATGTAACAGAGACGGTAAATGTTCATGTACGTACATCACTACCATGTAACAGAGACGGTAAATGTTCGCGTGTCTCGGTATCTACTCTATACCCAACACACGTACATCACTACCATGTAACAGAGACGGTAAATGTTCATGTGTCTCGGTATCTACCCTACCCAACACACGTACATCACTACCATATAACAGAGTAAATCCCCCTCCCCTCGCGTACCACCAACCCACCCATTTAACGAGGATCACAACCTTGTGAATGACGGAGATATTACGTGCGTCTTCATACCCCCCCGTCCACCATACATCTATACTCTACATAAATAATTATGTTGGGGTGTCGGAGACGATATGTTTGTCTCTGTTTATAATGCCTTCATGTATAAACAAAACTTAACTGTACATCCGCGTGTACTATACACATTTTCTCTCATCACCTTGTTTTCCGATACAAGCTTTTTTTTGTCAAACCAGGAAACACATTTTAGAATAGATATTTATCGGATTTAAACAAACCGCACGAACAATTCTAATGATAACACGCTATATTTATGTAGACCGTGATGGATGCGTGCTACAATGTAACTGTCTTGTGGGTCTACTGAGAGATAGGGTGACATGCGGAACATTCCGACTGTAATATAATAACTCTTTTGTCTTTGGAGATAACGAGAACCAGTTTTTGTGGGTGAACTTTTGACCCCGTTGGTCACAGTTATGTCAATGGTAATTGTATCTGTTCACGTATTTTGCTCCAACTCTAGTACTTTTACCCACGGATCACCCGCGGATCAAACATATGTTCATATGAAACTTAAAATACGCACCGGGTCTTCAACTTTGACCTTTTCTGAGAGGTTGAGGTCAAACTAAACGGTTATGAAGAAAATCGGTCATTGCAAATCTGTCACGCTGCAAACATTAATTTGGGGTTATATGGGGTATCTTCGGCCCTTTCGGGGCTTGGGGCCTTTGTTAAAATAGCTTAATGCGATTAATTAAACGACTTGGCTGCTTGTCGGTCGCATATTGGTCACTGTGAACAAAGAAAACTTTAGGAATACACAAAATCAACGACAATAATTGTGGTCAATGATTAGGCGTCGGTGATGACTCCTGCGAAACTATAACAGCGGGTGATCCGCTCTGGTAAATAGGGTCAGATTCAGCGAAATGCCATGAACTCTAATAACTGGTGTTCTTTTCATTTCCTGTCATAAATAAAAAGGAAATAATGCATGTTATTAATTAGTAATGTGAATAAATTATGCCCCCTGCCCTTCTCTGGACCTCTCCGCTTTCTCTCTTCTTAACAACGCTTTCCGATTAATTATAAGCGACTCTGCAAATGACACACAATATCACAAAAGAGATAAAATATGGACTTGGAACGAGGAAATGAATAAAATGGCTAATCAGCCGAGATTTACGAGATGTTCTTTTTACCTCGGGAATTCTCGCGAAGCTAGATCAAAACCCGTTTTTCG
This sequence comes from Mizuhopecten yessoensis, assembly GCF_002113885.1. Lineage (NCBI taxonomy): Eukaryota > Metazoa > Mollusca > Bivalvia > Pectinida > Pectinidae > Mizuhopecten > Mizuhopecten yessoensis. The sequence continues at coordinate 55,009 of NW_018408266.1, forward strand.
GCCAGAGCAATATAACTCGTACAACAAGAACCGTTAAGTTGTCTCGCGCGGCCGACGGGAGGTGCGTTTATACTACACATACCCCTTTTTATATGCAGTAATAATCGTCGTTTTGTTTTCGGAGTAATTATGCTTGTTTCATCGTGTCAGTTTCATGGAGATAGAATTTTGCCTGTCCTGATAAGATTTCTTTAAGCTGACAGTCGGATACATCGCAGCTTCTCGTGGTTTGTATCACAAGGGAGGGTCGTAAAACACACAACAAGTGGAGCACCTTTGCGGGGTCCAACACAGCATGTCTGGGCACTGCAAAGTAAATAAACACACTCCAATTTACATATAAAATTCATGTAAAGTCGGCGATAAGCGGCGGTGTTACGGAATGTACCGATGACAAACGCGATATCTACTAAATACTACACACACGGGGGAGACAGGACAATGACGGCAGTGCTAAAATACCTCTAAAATGTTAAACAGATTATAATGGGAGTTAAATATGTGGATAGCATGAGGCAATGCTGAGGAGGAGGAGGAGGAGGAGGAGGAGGAGGAGGTGGGGAATTACACATACCAATTCAATTGGGTCATTCTATGTCAGAGCATCCATTTACTATTATCCGGTTATAAATGATACCGAAAGGGTTCAAATGTTATCTGTCGTATGCTTATTTCATACTTTAAACAATATTGCTTTTGATATAAAATTAACTTGAACGTGTACAACCTTACTCCAAATTCCTTCATAAGCATTGTGCATTTATTACGTATGTAGTTGTTGCCTGCTTGGAAGTTTTTTCGGCCCCATCAGTAGATGTCAGATATCCGTTATGAATTAGTAATTAGCTTATCCGTGTCGAAGGTCAATGTGAGCCGAAGATAGTGTTACGCAACGTCCATCGTCATGTACCCCCTAAAAGTCTACTCTTATCCAGAACAGCTGAAAGGATTGTTATTATATTTGGAATAGATTATCCCCGGGTTATTCAATGATTGGTATGCAACCTTTGTAAACGAAGATATTGGTCTTTCTGGGGCGTAGGATTGGGTCCTATAGGGGAACCTGAAGTAGATATTTAAAAAAGAGTTCCAAAGTTCGTAGCATCACTGATTAAATGAGATTCAATACAGTATGAATAGATGTTGTTGTTGTTCAGAGCAGTGGGGCGGGGCCAAAGGGAAATAGAGCAAACTATTCTGGACTTATTCATGTCTAAAATGAAAACGATTATCAAAATTGATGCAATTGATAATCTCATGTTTGAGATCAAAGATTCACTGCTTTGACCTTTTCCTGGTCGAGACATTTTAGACTTCTTTTCAACATCCATTAGGCTTATTGTAACAAAACCTATGAAGAAATAGAACAATGATCTCATAGTCTTGAGCAGCTGTTGTTATTTTTGGGTTGTTTAGAAACTTAAATAACCACCATGTTTTCAGATTAGCTGAGACCTTTTTGAATTAATTATTTCGACAGATACATTTTAACCAACGACGCACAATTGTTCATGCCGTTGCCCTTATAATAGAATGTGTTTTTTTTTTTTTTTTTTATCATATGACACTTTATTTTGTCACATGAAGTGTTGTAATTGTTTTAATATTTTCGGGCCAATAAGGAATCCGAGAGGATCACTATGGTCTCAAGTGAATGGAAACCATGATTTAAAATTATGATCTGGTTCAGATAACGAAATAGACCTGTGAACGAGACAGGCACAATAGACAAGTGTATTAAACCTAGCCTTGCTTAACATCAAACGAGTCTGGTGATCCCAAGATGTTGTCGCAAAAGGAATCGCTGGCGTGTATAAAACAGAAGAAAAGCGATCGCGTCATGTAATATCATCGCGAGTTGGAGATATCGGCGTTGATTGATTACACTTGATGGGAATTGGCACAGAAAAAATTGTTCAGCACGAAATTCTTCTATCTATTGATGGACATAGCCATGATGAAGGCGAAACATCGGGAAAACAACCACGATCGTTTTCTGCTCGATCTCCTGTACATTTGCAGCAGTAGTCAGTGGTTTGAACGATGTCTAATTTGACTGAAGTACATTGTACTTGTTGTCTTGTCCGAAATTACATGCATCAACTGTCCGCGTATCTGCCATCTTGTGTTACGGCCACCAGATTCTATGGCTGAGCAATGTGTCCGGGTTTTGCTCTTTGCTCCAATGTCGGTCAAATCCGGCCTACATTTTATAATTTTGTATCAGTGATATATGTATATATGAGGGAGACTGATGAAAACATCAGCCCGGGGATTAGGCCTCTATTCTATCATAACTATGCTTATCCTTCTCCTCGGGGAACCTGGACGAGTAAGTCACGCGGTTGTCGATATATCTCCATGGCAATACGTCCATAGGTCACTGGGATTAATAGGGGTCAACAAGGGGTTCTTATTTAATATGAGAATATAGCTGCATGCTCTGTAGATAGCCGTCTTTGTATCCGAGGTCAATGTCGACGTTCCTGTATATAGGCGCGTGATTTGTGTCATTCTCAATTTGACAATACGTGAAAAACACGCGAGCTAAGGAGTTTTCATTAACTTAAGTATTAACCTTGATCCCCTTTGGAGTAGACTGTTGACAACAATAATACGTTCGAGAAAACAGGGGTCCAATACCATATACGGTAAAATTTATCATCCTCGGCCAGTAGGTGGCGTCACGGTGAATGCACAGCCGCCTCTCAATAAACAGGATATCACAATTATAAAACGTACGAGCTTGTTAAAAAATATCCGTCATGTATAGCGCTGCTGAAACAAGACTACTTTCTCAAGTTTTTAAATAGTATGCACATTGTCAATGATCGAAAATTTTATAGACCACGAACATCCACGTCATCGTAAAGTAAATTTTATTACCCGTGAATATGCGTATTTAAAATTTTACATACTGTCTTTGCCCCTTTGTACCAGGCCTATGTACTATGTCCGTATACTTACAAACATTGATTTTAATCACATATTTGAAAGCTGAATACCAATAGTTTATTGGATTTTATAGCACAGCTTGGATGTCAAATTTGAGGACTCCCTCTCATTTAGCCCAAGAATGGGTGTAAGATCGGCCCATACTTCAGTATAGGTATGTTTCGGGCCTGTATGGGTTTATCTGAGTGAGGATGCATGAATGATAAAACTTTCATAGGACGACATCGAGTTCCCGAGTAAAACCCACGTGGTCGCGCAGCTGATCCCATTGGCTTCCGATCGGGGTATCGAACCCCGACCGCCTTGGTGAAAGGCAAGTTCGCTAGTCACTGCGCCACCCGACCACCTACCTTCATGTGTACACATGTATTATGTCCTGTTTTCATCATACAGTATACTGATGTCCCAATATTTTCTACTTTCAGGAGAATGCCCGTTTTCCGACCTGGAGGTAGGTATGAAGTACCTGATGTTCATGGAGAAAACGTCAGAAGCATATGCACTCAGGTACACAGCATTTGAAGCGGACATTATTTCCGAGGTTGCTGCTGTGTGTGGACTCCAGCGTACACACTTTACTAATGATGGTAAGTATTTAATGATCTTTCCCAAATTGTGTTTGTGGAAAGTGATTATAATTGTACAAAAAAAAGAAGTGTTATTGTTAACTTTTCCCGTCATTTGGCTTCAAGTACAGTATAAAAAAAATGGCCGGCAAAATTGAAACATGTTAACACATGTGAAGCTTAAGACAGTGTACAACACAACTTGAATAAAGGTTGCAGCAACAAGCTACAGATCCACTTCTGTACCTTTTGAATAGCTATGCATGATATATTGATGAAACGTCATAGAGTAAAACCTGCATTATATTTAACGTCGAAACGGCGTTAAGTAAAACGTATGTAAGGCTGGGCATTAAAAATACGACTTTGAATGTCATGACGTAGATTTATAAAGAATTTCCTGGCTGCATTTTACTACTAGCTTATCTCCCCCTAGTTTAGAACTCTAGAATCAGACATCCAAGTAATCAAAACTATTCAGAGTTTATTTTTTTCTTTGTGATTCAATATTCTAGAGACGGTGGCCAGTCTAGTATTGACCAAATGTTGTATGTCATCACTATTATGACGCCATAGTTAAACGTTGGGAAGTTAGACATCACTGACCCCTTTTGACTGTTCTATTTATTAGATAAACAACCTAAATATATACACCTGTCTGCATAAATGCTAAATCCCCTTCCTCATTTGGCATTCATAGCCAATGTGAATGCCAAATGAAAATGACAATTGAGCATTAAGCGCTACATTATTTTAGCGATTATTACGGAATTTGTCCTTTCCGCTTGCTTTCATACTGGAAGAATGAAACCTGAAGCCGTTTAAAGCTTAAGCGTCATGTTCACCAACACATTTTTACCAGTGTCATGTTCACCAACACATTTTACCAGTGATCAAGGCAAAATTGCTTTGAAAGAACAGTTTTCTTAATATGGCATTCTTTTTTCCCTTATTTTCACGAATGACAACCCCAGTGTGCTTTATACCACCTACCCAGAATTTCGCTAGTATAGAGGTCAAAGGTTAAGACGGCATTTTCCATGCATGTCTTAGTGATATTATTTGTTCATACATATAAATGTCATTGTATCACAAAATCACCATGAATTTATGAATTTTAAGGATCCCCGTACCACTGCCAAATACCAAAAACTAAGTGTGGAAAACTGTTTTATCCGGCAAGACTAGACATGTAGCCTTGATGAATTATTTATAATTAAATCATTCACCCCTGAATTTCATACTGAACTGTTCCAACCTTTGAATTGGAAGAGTTCAAAAGATTCTGTGCATATATTGAGCAATAGCCTTTCCACTCGCGAATTTTAATAGTTGGTATGCGCATGACTGGAAATGTCGCGAAACAAATGCCTCCAAATATTGATTATATTAAATTTACAGACAACCAAACAAAAATGCATGGCTTAGCGAACGTGACGAAATGGTAAATTTTAAACGAAGAAAACTGCAGGGCGACGCGTTAACGTTTATGTGTAGCTATATGGTCGGAGGTTGTTGCTAGGGCGTTTGCGCTTCTATCTGGGCCAACTGCGCTACCATCTTTGCCAACAAGAGTGATAATATAATTTGATAAAACTTATATCATAGTTAAAAAAAAATACATGTACCCTTTGGGTCCCCATACTCACTTGTCTAGAAGAAATCTCACCTCTTACCTGTAGCTTGCCAAAACATTAAAACATTTTATCCTCTTTCATCTCTCCGTCATGTCTGCAATTTTTATCTTCTTCCTTCCTGGAGACTTGTCAAACTCATTTTTCGTTCCGCGAACGGTTATTTTTTTTGGTCTGCCATACGGTAACCGTTCTCACTGCGAAAATTTGACTCGTAGCAATTGCGTTCAGACCGAAACTATTTGTTTATATCATACAATGGGAACATAGGACTTTCCTGGCGTTAAATTAGAAAAGAAAATATAGCAACTACATGATTTATTTCTGATATAATTTTCTTACCTGGGATTTCAGAACAAATATTATCACATACAGATGTAAAGTGACATGTAATTTTGTTTAAACTATACCCTTATAGAAATTATCGAACCGAAAAACTAATAAACTATCGAATCTTTTTTTTTTTAAATTATTAACACACATGTTTATAATTGTGTACTCTAAGGGGCTGTTTTGTATGGGTATTTTTCTACTTGTCAAACTTTTATCAACGTCAGTATTACCATGAAGTTATATATCTACTCACTACTGTGTATTAGCATTTTAGATTTCTAAAAAAAGTAATGTATTCTTTGCATGGCCCAAAGCGGTCGCTCACATACCGCCTTGTCTTAACACTAACGAATGCATGTACTAGTGTCCCCACATATCTCGATATTGAAGCCGTTTGGGCTGCCCCTCTACCTAGCCCCCTCCGTGTTTCACTAAACGTGGGCTATTTTATACAATTGTAGAAAGATGGTCCGTGTACAATACTCTACTCCAAGTGATGTACATCCAAAATCTATTTACGTCATTGTGCATGTGTAATACAGTTTGTCAATTGTTTCCTCAGAGGATGCGTGCCCTCGGCCAGAAGATCCCCCGTATTGTATCCAGTACCCAACCCCAACAACAGCCGGCAAACCAGATCCGGATGCCACACCCTCGCCGGAACCAGAAACGCAAAAACCAGATGTGGATGTCGTAGTCGGAGGTCAAGGTAAGCACGTGAGGCCAGAAAGGTTATTGTGTGACGGTGCAGGTCATTCTGTGACAGAACGATGTTTTGATTATTGTAGAAAGATCCCTGCACAGTATTGCATAGTTGGATATGGACAAGGTTTTGTTGGAAGGGGCAACGGACAAGAAGTGAAGACAGGCAGTGTTCATGTGTTTTGTTGTGACTTACATTATTTGTAAAAGCAATGAATAGTGTTTCGATACTTTCCCGGGTATGGAGGGAAGATGAACAAATGAAAGTCTTCTTGGTGTGTTCTGAATATGTTCTTCTATAAAGGAATGCGATTCTTCTTTTCACTGATTAAAAAACCCCTCTTAGAGCTTTGTTTCTCAAATTCAGAATGTTGCACCTTTTGCCTACAGTAGAAAATTATGTTTATGCTGGAAGTGTGAGGTATTTCCCCTGTTTTGCAGGAGTTTCATTTCCCTTGATTGCTGAACCTCTGCGTATACATGTAATACTCTCTAAACCACTACTTAAACTTCGCAAAATAGCGAGACAATTTTATGATTGGTTAATTCGAATGAACTCGAAAACAATCGTCAGACATTGTTCAAAACGCGAAAGAAGTTTTGGATTCAGATCTTTACCGATATGCTTATCGATAATGATAGTAAAATAATGAATTGTTCCGTCTTGAATAATCAAGATTGTTGATTGTTGTTATTCACTTTTTTTCCAGAAGCAACCCCAGAACCAGAGGGTGATGGAGGAACAAACGCAGCCACAACTAACTTCCTGTCATGCGCATTGTCATTGTTATCATTTGTATTGTCATTGCTTATGTTGTAATTATAACAGAAATTAGATATTCAGGCAGAACTCTTCAATCATTCCTCTATGCACGGGTGATATGTACAGATAAATACGTATTAGGGCGGTCACTGCCACAAGTGGTGAATTAGGAACCAGAGCTAAGATTCTGGAGAACATCAAATACATGCTCATCCTTGTTGGCATGTTTCTCGATAGGGCAATTACTTATCGTGTTACAGTTAGTGGCTGACCGAGGTCAACGTCACCCTATTTCCTTAGGATTTTGACAGGGATGAAACTAATAGAAAAGTGTGAAAATATTTTTTCTTCGCTCAACATTTGGCATAAATCCAATCTTTATAGTTGATGGGCATTTTGAAGGCGCCGTATAATGCATAAGACGTCCAGTCTATACTGACGAAATGCTTTCCTAGAAATATCGATCTAATCTGTTTAATATCGCCACTTACAGCGCACAGGAAAGTGTTACATCAATACATGATGGAAGATATCATGTCTACGCCTTATTATTGTAACAGGGAATATTATTGTGCATAGCGCATGGCATGAGCGCCATATAGGCCATGTCACGTGACCACAGGAATGTAGAAACTCATTTCAAAGGGTGTATGAAAACGAGACTATTTGTAGTTTAAATGTAAGCTGTCGTACCCTACCTAACCGTACTTCCGATGAACTCACGTAAATCACGGACAAATCATGAGAACAAACGAGATTTGGTCTCATCTTGGTGACGTTTGATGTTCCACAAGGGAGGGTGGGCTGGAAGCTCTTACCTACAGTCAGTGGGTTGGTAGTTCCTATCCACAGTCATTCGGCGACACTCTGAATCGGGGCAGGGTAAGTCCAGTATTCACGGGTATTAGGTAGACATATTATTGTTAAGCTAAATAGCACTTGTTTCTGAGTTCGATTCATTATCTGTATATAGACGGTAAACTTGTTTACGAGTTCGGTTTATTACTTGTACATAGACAGTACAGCCACTTGTTTTATCGATGCTTTTGTGTTTATTCCATTTTTATTTAATACCATTTACGATTTTTTAACATATTTCCCTTGTTTACGGTCTATGTTCAATCTCTCGCCTTCTTCTAGTCACCACTGCCCACGCCATCATCTCAATCAACTGTGTGTTTGTGTTGTATGTCGCTATCAACAAAACGCTTGTTTAATTTTTTTTATATACGTACAAATGTACAGTATGCGATCCAAATTCTACTATACACGTGGTGTAAGAAAATTTTCAGCACATGACACGTTTTAGTCAATAAATAGTTATATTCCAAGACTTGAATAGAAACTTCCGGCATGGTTTACTAGCTGCAGTGTTACCGGTGTTACAACTACGCTCCTGAGTCCTGTATGTGTTGTAAAAATGACAGTGTAAAAGTGCGTTTGTAGTGAATATGTACATTTCATGTCACGAATGCTTTTCTACATCAGCTTTGTTTGAGCAGAGATCAGTTTCTTACCAGTTTAACGCGCCTTTCCATGTTGTACAAGATTCCAAGTTCTAAATGTTTGTTTAATTCTTCGTCATGTGTATAACTGAATACTTGACTGTTTTTTTTGCATATAAGTTAAAAATAGATTTCGATTGGCTTTATAAATAGCACGAGCTCTGGTCAAGTGGTGTGCGCTGTTGTCATACGTTTGGAGTACATGTGTATGTTTATTATTAATAAGTTCTATATTTATTTTTTACATATTTGTGTATTGTGTAAAAGTGATTTGAATATTACGTCACAGAGCTCGAATTCGTCTGGATTCATCTCATATAATACTTTAAAGTTTTAAAGTGTGCTTAGTTCGCCTTTACTAGAACCACATGGAAATCTACTCGCGCAAATGTGATACCAGTGCCGTGGTAGTATGTTATACCAGTACCATGGTAGTGTGGTGTACCAATACCTTGGTAGTATGTTATACCAGCAACGTGGTAGTTTGTTATACCAGTACCGCGCTAGTGTGTTATACCAGTACCATGGTAGTGTGGTGTACCAATACCGTGGTAGTATGTTATACCAGCAACGTGGTAGTTTGTTATACCAATACCGTGGTAGTGTGGTGTACCAATACCGTGTTAGTATGTTATACCAGCAACGTGGTAGTATGTTATACTAAATACCATGGTAGTGTTGTATACCTATACCGTGGTAGTGTGGTATACCAGTACCGTGGTAGTATGGTATACCAGTACCGTGGTAGTATGTTATACCAATACCGTGGTAGTGTGTTATACCAGTACCGTGTTGGTGTGCAATACCTTGGTGGTGTGGTATACCAAATACCATGGTAGTGTTGTATACCAATACCGTGGTAGTGTGGTATACCAGTACCTTGGTGGTGTGGTATACCAAATACTGTGGTAGTGTGGTACTTTTAGAGTTAAATCGTGGTAAAGCTTACTCTGTTTCCTTTTGTGTGTGTAAATATCGTCGCAGCAATCATGTATCTCGCGTGGAGAAAATGCGCTCGAGAAAATTGTACTTGACCTTCGGATTGGGGTCATGTGACGTAATATATATATGGATAGTTACTATTTACACTGAACAATACTCACCTTTGTAGTTTACCCATAGATGTAGGATGTATTCTATAGCAATAACGATCTGAAATGTAATACTCTATACAATACTCTCCGCGTCAGTTCGGCTTAGTGCTGTTTCGCCTTTGTATTTTATTGGTTTGAACGTTTTAATTCCCCCGGTAGAGAAGGAAGATAAGGTTTGAGTTTTAATAAAAATCTTTAAAAAACCCTCAGAAGTTTACAATGAAGAAACAAATTCTAAATTTAACGGTTATGACGTTTGAAATATTTTCTTTTGAAACATGTTTTTTGTTTACGGCAAACTTTGGTTTTTCGTTCCGCAAATGGCGGATATGTAATATGAACTTAATTTAAATGATATTATTTCCTGTATTTAAGTTAACAAACAGATCTCTTTGTAAGGGACTTGTATCCACTTTGTGCTTTGACAGGACAAGTTGAGGTGCCAATGTGTTATATAAGTGTAACTCAACATTTCTGGAAGTAGTTTCACTTTTGTATTACAATTGTCACCAAACACGTTAATGACACTAGCCACGGTTACCTCCCTGTTGGCCTGATAGTAGCTATTTCCGCTGTACATCTGCATTGATATTTATACGGGAAAACAGTATGTACAACTCTGTACAAACGCCTCACTGATACAGATGTAGGTTCGGTTCATGTTCTTTCTGGAAACAGGGTAACGAGCTACATGTTGGTCTAATGATGAGCCGACTAGGTATAATGTTGACTCCGCTTGCTTTAATGTTGACCGGTTTAGGTCTGATGTTGACGGGGCTGGTCTATTATTGTTGACGGTATATGATATCGATGTTGACCGGGTTCGGTATGCTATCGATGTTGACCGGGCAAGGTCTAATATTGATCGGAAAAGTCTTATGTTGACTGAACTAGGTATAATTTGGACCTTTATCCTTACATGTCAAGGAAAATGATTATACTTCAGTCAAGTTTTCTTTTTTCTTTAATAAAGGTCTTTACTTTTAACCGTGGCCTGACTGGTTAATGCTTTAGAGGTATCCGAGAACCGTGGGACAGGGGGTACCGTTGCTAGTGTCAACATGTCCTCGCTGTTCAGGATATATTTATGCAATGGATGTAATGCTAAGTGCTGTAACTTTCTAATAAAAAGAAAAAAAGACAGTTCCTCGTATATTTGTTATATATTTTGCGTTTGTCGTTTCTTCACTGACATGTTTTACAATCTACAAGGAGTAAAATCGAAATGGCCTGTTGCTCTATACAGATTTAAAAAAAGAGTAATTGATTGATCGAACGCCCCCGGGGCGTTAACCGTCGTGCACAGTTTATGAGGCGAGTATATGAATTTTTTTACACAAGTAGCACAATTTGAATTATTTAAAACATTACAAAACAAGACTGCTCATTTCGAGGGTTTTAGTGGATTTCATAAAGGTTTTTTTGAGACATATGTACGATGTATATATATTGGAATTATTTATTTATATGTCGTAAAGACGTCAAAACGTATATAGACTCGAACCCTGTAAATACCTATTGGCTCTAAATGAGGATAACTTTTCAAGTAGATATCATATAACACAAGTTGGTCCTTAGATGGAAAATATGTAAAATCAAAAAGCATATCTGACTTTACTAAATTGAGAGTGCGATGTGACTCGCAAAAATGCAAAAATTTCATTGCTATGAATATTTCAAAATTTCATCCTGAAATAGTTCAGTCCGTCTTTTCTTTTATCTTTTTTCTTTTGCATTAGAGGGGGAATAACTCTCACTTGTATTCGCAAACATGACCGTCACCAGCAGTAAAGTTGTTGTTTCGTTTAAAACTGAATATAAACACTCGCTAAATGCACATGAAACAGGTAGGTCGTTTCACCATGGTAACACCATCTCATAAATTAATGTCTAACCTCGGTAAGTCGGCAACGTTTCAGTAGCAAGTTTCCCTCGAGGACGTCATAAATTACTTTGTCCAGGAACCTCAGATTTCACATCATTATAATAATAACTTTGATAATACTTATCCAGTGCGTCAACATTTAGACCAGCCTGATTATAATAATAAGATGACATTTTTTAATGTTCCTGTTTTAATCCATTACTATATAGTATACACAACATGTAAAACATGTATATATAAAAGAACCGGAATATCAGAGTATAAACAGTTATAGTTAAAAAAAAACTGCTTTTTCTGAAAAACGTATGTCAAATACAGGCGTCCATCTTGAACTTTTTAAAAGTGTACAAAAACCAGTTAAATATTGCTAACAAAAACTTCTTTTTTTTAAAATAAAATTTGAAGGTTTAAAAGTTCCTGTCGTTAGAATGAGATGTTTAAGTGTTTCTTAAAATATAAGACAAATAGTAACAATATCAAAAGAAAGCCTTGTGGTAGATCGTAACCAACGTTACTTCAACTGTCTAAAAAAGATGATATAGAAACTGACGCAGTCAATGGAAAGTCAGAATTGAAACTTGAAAGTACATCCAAAACTATATTCTAAGCACAACAGTCCTGACAAACTTTCCACGAGGATATTTCCTTAACCAATGAGCAGTCGGAGCCGGTAAGCCATTTTGAAATTAGAACCATGCATGATGGTGAAAAACTTGCTCATGGATTGTGTTCTTCACGTAGGTCCTTCATGGATCGCGTCAGTTCGAATCATGAAATGTGATCTTAAATTTAATGGGATACGTTCTGCAACAAAGTTTACTTTCTAACCTTTAATGCTATAAGTAAAAACATGACTTGCCATATAATAATCGCGTACACGAACTGTTCCATACATTCGAGCGTCTGAGACTTTAGGCATTCTTGACTGACAGACATGATATAAAATGTGGTATGATACTATAATATACCTTGAGGATATCACCATAAGACAACAAAATGTTTACGTCTTGGAAGAATACAAAACTTTTTCAACAATTTTATACATTGAGATTTTGTACATGTTACATGTATTTTCATGATAAACATTTAGCTATTTATATAATAAACAAAAACAACAAACAAAAATTGACAAAAACAAAAAAAAGTTTGGTACAAGTTGCAATTTCAATGGTATAACAATCATTTTCTGATACAAGATCTCTATATTTTGAAATTTGTTGGTTACGCCCAACCATTATACATACAAAAGTATTGGTTAGATTCAAGCGAAACTGTTGTGAAGCTATATTATACATCTATTTGTTAGTGCATCCTAGATCTTGTGTGTCATTTTAATCTCTTTTAAAACAGCTTTACTTTTAGCCGCCCTGGGAGTTATCATCAGCATATATGATGGATGATGAGTGATGAATAATAGCACTTCGGATAGTCAAAAATACTTTGGAGAAAAAAACCAACAAACAAGCGAGGTCCTAATATTGAACCCTGCCCGAGGGGTTTTCAAATTTGGCAAAGCCTCGGGTAAGCAGAGGGTGTTGCCAAATTTGAAAACCCCTCGGGTGGAAATTCCCTATCCTACACCCCTGTGCATGAAAGAGTCTTATTATTTTTATTTTTGTCTTTAAGTCTTTAATCAAAGCACTCTGTAGGACTGTGTCTGTTGAATGAACAGTTAATCATCAGTTTGTTTTTTTGACTCAATGTATCGGCAAGCCTGTTTATATCGACAAAATATCTCTTGTTGCAGTGTAACAAGGTTTTACTACATTTTTTATGTATTTTACTTAGATCAGATAATACTGACAAAAGTCTAATTATTGACAGAGTAAGAGCAATAAGCTTGAAGAAATAGGAGTGACCTTGGGGTTTCCCCGCTCTATAGGGAATACATCGTCAGTAAGTTGTCTAATTGAACGGAAAAATACCAACGGTAACAGAACTTAGTCACCAGTATATTTAAATAACTTTTCAGACTTGCCCTCGACACTTGTAACCTTGTACTAAAGTTGGAGGCGTCCATTTAATCTGTAAATAAAACTAGACGTGATTTTTTTTTTGTATTTAATGAGGGTGTCAGTTTCAAAACTTAAAATCTCATAACTTAATCGCCAACCTTCAAAACTGAACAGGCATCAAAAGAATACTGATGTCAGTTTTGATTTATTTAAATCAGTCATTTACTGTTTGGGTTTATTAAATAAAAGTCCTTCACAATATAGGAGTTGATTGTTTACACCCAATTCAGTACAGGTATATATTAACGTCCCGACATAGTTAGAATGAAATGTACATGTACATGTATACTCATATTAAGAGGTAATAGGGGTTTAATTTTGTTCGTCTGACGCAAGTAAAACTGGGATGTGGATATCTCTAGTATTTTTAATGTAAACCATTGACTTTTGTACAAAAAATGAAAGCCAAGTATCACACTAAAACATATATAATTTTCCCAATTAGAAGCAAAAGTACGGCGTCTCTGTTTGTTTTATGAACTTTCTGTAATTTCAACGTCTCTGATATCGGAGTTAGGTAGCCATAAAGTTTCCTGGCTAACCGAGAACACAATACGAGATAAGGGAAATAACTCGTATAGACTAATACGATAAATCAGATACCGACGGTAAGTTAGTATACCGATGGTATAACTATGCATGGAATTAAAAAGTATTTTAGAAAAAGTACGATAAAATATATAAACTTTATAATATTCACTTAAATCATTTGTTTCACTGATATATATATAGAGAGTAGTTATAGTTGTATTTTGGTATCAAATTGATATAGCAAAACTACGGCAATATTAAAAACAATTTATGATGAAAAGAGAACATAAACAGTCTACCTATAAGGATCTATACTTTTAAAACATACCCTAAAATTATACGCAGTACATGTGTTGAACAATAAGGACTGTCTAGATCTGGAACGATGGCACCCATAAAATGATTATTCATAAACATTTTTGTCAGGTTGGTTATTATAGATGGTATAAGGGATTATATAGCACAACCAGTAGCATATTTATGTGTGACGTTTCGATGACTAGCACAATGTTTACTCTGTCATCTTCTTCAGACCAATAACCAGTGCGTATGCATACACTGGCGTAACATATGTACGAAAAGGGGCGGTAAAATCACTCAATTCAGCTATGCTATAAGCGTATGTACTTATTAACATTCAAATCGACAAATACGATGTACTGCGCTTTGCTTATACAGTACCTAGTCAAAGATATGTGATAGTCTATGAACCCCTCATCTCGATTCAGAGTTGGTCGGCTGCGGCGCATCCAAGTGACTTCTTTTACCTGTCACTTGAAAATATCATTATCTCCGTCCAATTTATTAGAGTTATTAGTGTCAATAACAATAATTTGCTGTGTGGTATGATCCGTAAGTGTTGTTTTATTGCTTCCTTTCTGATCTGGTGAATATTTCCGGTGCTCAGTTAGTCGGCCTCAAATCGCCTTCCAAGTTTCTCTGATCAGATTTTGTTCACGCATTCTCCGACAGTTTCTCTAGGTGTTTCAACTTTAGGTCGTACAATGCTATTACGAAGCATCTTGTTGGGCTTCATGTATGGCCGTAAGATATCCTCTGGATTATTTCGAATAATCCTTTTATATATATGGCATGATCACCTGACGTTTCATTTTGTTCTCAGTGGTTTCCTCAGTTTGTAGATCTTCTGTGTACAGATAATTTTAAGGATTTTCTCTGCGGTGGGATGCATATATCTGTATTGGGACCCCGTAATCTTGCTCTTTCCTTTTAAAATATAGACAGGATGGCTATAAGGACATATACCACGGTTACGATCTTGCTCTCATAATCATTGCTATCCATGACCACTGTTGTTTTACCCTTATCAGCAGGTAATAACGTAATAGATTTGTCTCCTCCTAACTTTTAAAGTGAGACCCACTCTTCTTTCGTCCAGTTGCTTGCTGGTACATAATTTGGCGGATTTCATAACCCTCATCATCTGGGATCTGGGTTACATGTAGTTGGGTGGACATGTTATCTATCGTCCACCAAAACAAATGAAATTTGCTGATCGATTTGAAAACATTTTATGTCAGATTAGATCAGACTGTGAATATATCTTCATTTTAGGAGACTTTAACATATGTTAAAAGACGGAGACGACCTGCTGAATCTTATGAAAGTGTTTTAAAAACTTTTTAATCTTACTCAGCGTGTTAAAGAGCCTACTAAAGTAACTGAAACATCAAAATCTGGAATAGATCATATTTTGTGTAATGTGAATGAAAAAGTATGTCAATCTGGAGTTTTTGGTATAGGTTTAAGTGATCACTTTTTAACATTTTGTACTAGGAAAGTAACTAAGTTTTTTTTTGAACAAACATAAACGTGTTAAGATCAGGTCTACCAAATCTTACGACAAAGATAATTTTATAAATTTATTACTAAATGCAAAATGGGAAGATTTCTTTCAGGGAAAGAATGTTAATGAATGTTGGAAAATATTTCTCTCTATTTTTACCGAATTATTAGACAAAGTTGCTCCTGTAAAAGAGATGCGTTTGAAACAACGATCTGACCCATGGATCTCTAGTGAGATATTGGATTGTATAAAACTAAGAGAAAAACACAGAAATGCTTTTAGAAAAACTAAAAATATAGAAGATCGGGTTTTGTCCAATAAATATCGAAACCAGGTACAGGGAATGTGTAAAGTTGCTAGAACTGAATATTTTAACTATAAGATTGATGAAAGCAGTAAAATTTCGAAGGAGCTATGGAAACAATTCCAAAATTTGGGTTATAAACAAAACACCAAATCAGAATCTAATGTAGTCTTGAACATAAATGGTGAAAATTGTCATGATGGTCTTCCAATCGCAAACCATTTTAATATTTTTTTTACTAGCATTGCGCCCAGACTTATTCAAAAATTACCAAATGCAAAAGGTAATTATTTTAGCATAATCAAATAGTGTAAAACAATTTTACAAAGTTAGAAGTAATAAAAAGTGTCATTTAACCCATGTTAACCCATGATCGTACATTAGGAACTATGTAAACTTAATATGTCTAAGAGTACGGGCCTTGATGCCATACCAGGTAGACTTTCAAAGGATGCTGCCTCTATCATTAAAAAACCTTTGACTTTTTTAATCAATTTGTCTATTTCTCAGGGTTATAAATTCCCGACGACTCCAAAATGGCCAAAGTTAAACCTCTTTTCAAGAAAAATAGTAGGCTTAGTGCTTAAAATCACGGATCAGTTGGCATTCATAGTATCGTATCTAACATTCTAGAACGAGCGGTGTATAATCAGCTAGAATCTTTTCTTGTTGAAAATAATTTACTATAAGAGCTACAGTCAGGTTTTAGAAGCATATACCCCACTGACTTTTGTTTAATCCATCTTATCGATCGTATTAATTATCAATCTTCTAGAGTTTTGTATACAGGTATGGTTTTATTAGACCTACAGGAAGCCTTTGACACTGTAGACCATAGTATTTTATGTGATAAATTGTCTGTTATTGGTAACGAGTCATTAGAATGGTCCTATCACTCTGGTATGACACACATTGTAAACGTAAATGTTGTGAACTCAGAATCTTGTGATGTAAGTTGCGGGGTACCTCAAGGTAGTTTGCTCGGACCGCTATTATTTTTTTATTTATGTCAATGACATGCAAATAAGCAGTGATACAGATTGCAAAGTTTTGTTATATGCCGATGACTTGGCTATTATTTTTTTCGCATAAAGACCCTAGGGTATATCAAGTAAACTACCATCAGTGCTGGAATCTTGTCATGACTGGCTAGTCGATAATAAATTATAGTTACATCTTGGAAAAATTTAAAGTATTATTTTTGGTCCAATGCGTAAAATAAAGAAGAGAGTTTTACAGTAAGCTGTAATAATCAAAATATTTCAGTTACATCATGTTTAAAATATCTTGGTATACTTTACAACTAGTTTTCTGGTGAAGAGATTGTTGATTCCATGATTAAAAAGGTTAAACAAAGATTATAATTTCTGTTTAGGAATAGTAGTTGTTTGTCTTTCGAATCCAGGAAGACCTTGTGCTCTGCGCTTATTCTATGCCACTTTTACTATGCAAGTGCTAGTTGGTATGAAGGACTGTCAAAAAAACTTTAAAAAAATCTACAAGTGGCACAAAACAATGTGATACGATTTCCTTAAAACATCAAAAATGAAAATAATAAATTAATTTACAGGAGCGTATGAAAGGAAAACAAGAAAGGAAATATGTGGACTTTTAATATGATTTTATGTTTTAGATTATTATGAATATTTTCATGTATGTTTCACATTCAAATAGAAGAAACAATTAAGGTATAATGTGTACTTTTAACCTGACCATCATATTTAAACGGAATAGTAGTTTATTTTATGAATAAAGTCTCATAAATGTATCAAATAATGTAAAACACCAATATTCAATTTTAAAATTGAACTTAAGTTTCTTTAAAAGGACTCCAATGGAAATAAGCTTTCAGCTTTTTGGTTTATCCTAGATAAAAGGCTGCAATGTCTGTGATAACAATTCTTAACTTCTGATCTCATATATATTAACTAGTGCTCAATGTTGTAATTTAAAGGTAGAAGTACTGTCGCAAAATCTAATGTTGTACTGTTACTCTACTCTGTGATATTCATGTATTGTTATATGCCTATTTTACCTGAATAAATATTATTATTATTAGTCAGCCTCAACGTGAATTAGTTTTTTACTTAAACCCATTTTCTGTGGTTGTGTCAAAATCATCACATGGGATTTTATCTGGAACTATATCTTGGTTCAGACCCTTAGCGAGTAACGTTTTCCCGCTGTTGATGAGCTCATTTTGGAGACTCGAACTACCCACTTCTCCAGCACAATATAATTCAAAACTGCATCTCTGTTGGGGTTGTTAATATAAAACGGTTTAATTTAGTCGAGTGGCGTTGTTTAGTCGTCTCGAAGCTTCATGCGTGTGTCCATATCCCCTACAATGGTACAGTACAACATGAACCAAAATTAACAAGCATTAACATATAAACATGTCATATTACATTTTATCATAATTATGGTGTTTCGCTTTACCGTGGATTAGTCTCCTTGTGTTGTTATTTTTCTTTGAAATTATAGATTTATCTAGGAATAATACATTTTTCTATATGGTGTCAGTATATTAGCATTGTCATGCAAAATACAGTAATTTACAATGAAATGGAAAGTGAAGGGGGCTGCGGTAGTCGAACGGTTAAGGCGTCTGAACATCTTGATCAATGTAGCCCTCCACCACTTGGTTTCGGGTTCGAGGCCTACGTGGGGTACTTTTCTCAGGTCGGTGGGTTTTCTCCGGGAACTCCGGCTTTCCTCCAGCACCAAAACCTGACACGTCCTTAAATGACCATAGCTGTTAATAGGACGTAAAACACAAAACAAATAATGATGCCTTTAGTGTTTTTTATGAGCCTTATGTTTAAAGGTTTGTATATTATTACATTAGTGAATCAACCATAATTTAAAAAGAAAATGTTGTTAAAAATTCCCCAGCTTCGTTAGCCAACCAGTACCAATGCACTCTCTCAATTGTTATCCGGGTTTATCGACAAGGAATACAGGATATTGTAACATGATATTGTCTTTATGTAGATTGTAATTGCCTTTTACAAAAGCCATGGTAAACATAAAAATGCCGGGAATGTCGACGGCTCAGTTTTCCCTGCATTCAACAAACAATAGCCCCGTCGAATAGATATATTTAATCCGTAATGGGGAAGAGGGAATAAATAGACATGTGGGCGTTATTACGGGCTATTCTTCACCATTTTCTTCAATATATTTGTTATCACAGAAATTATGTCATTTAGAAATAATGAAGAGAATACTTAGAAAGACACTCTATTCGCTTGGACAATGACAGAGGTAGTATATTTGTAACACTCACTTTGTGACAGTTGTATTGCGAAAATGTGCATAGCTCGGAATTAATGGAGTACGACGCACTTAAATGGCTATTGAATGAAATGCAAAATGCAATTTAATACAAAACCGCGCGATAAATGAGACAATGCGAGACAACGGAATACTTCCGTGCAACTAAGAAACATGAAGATGGTATGTGACACAACGAAACATTGTGATACCTCCGTGCAAACTGATAAGGGTTGCACGTGAAAACAGGTAACACTTGGCACATGAAAACTGGTGAAGTTTGCACGTGAAAACCGATTTAGTTTGAACGTGAAAACAGGATAAGTTTGTAGGTGATGTTGGCCCTCCCAATGTCGTTGAAAGAGACGCAAACGACGTACATGTATGATTGTATTTAACAGTCTATGTGCCCTCCCTTAACACAGACATACATTGTATGAGAAGCATAACTACACAACAAACGATATACTACACTTTTGCACGAAATTCATATACACTTTGCTATTTTTAGATAACGTTCGGATGGAGTAGAGAATGCTTCCTACATTATATTTTTAGAAGAAACAAAAGTATACACACATACTTTTGCTCTATCAAGACAATAACTAAATTTTCATATCACAATAAGTATAATTTATTACGGTCAAGCATTACATTCCCAGAAATATTTTCAATATGAAGTGACATTTTAAAAGCTGTGACAATTTACTGACTAAAATCTAGATCCATTTGTTCATATTTTTTCTGCGTAATATAACGAAATAAGAGTTACTTGTGAATTTGAACTATTATACAATTTTCTCAATATTGTATGATAATATTGTGATCTCCCGGAAGAGGAATTAAAACATGATGCCGACACAAACAGTGCTGCAAGAAACAAAAAGGTCGTACAATTTCAATATCGAATTTAATACCAAATTTAATAACAGATTTAGGAAACTGAGACTATTTTTGTATATTTTTTGTTTGATTTTTTTATGAAAATGTACGTGGTCTTTATACAGAAGAATGATATAGAGGAAAATAAATTAATCAAGCTTCAAAAAATATTTTAAAAAAGGTATAACAAAATAAAGAAATATTAAACTTTCTTTTTTTAACGTATCATTAGTAAACACATTTGAAATATTCAGAAATATTCGTTGGTTATTTTTCTGCTTGAGATAACAGTTTCAGACAGAAATTATTACAGCGTGCTCATACAGATATAACATACACAAGTCTGATACAGTTAATACTTTTATTTATGATGGCATAAGTGACCACGAAAATGAAGAATTTCTGTTGAAGAAATTCATGCCCACTTTTAACGCACATGTCACTCTAGCCAATGGTGTACAGTTCATAAATGTGGTCGCCGCCTGTCAATGGGCTACATGGCAGACCACACAAATCTCCACTGGAACTGAATATTATCAATTCACACGTCCATAGTAACAGTGAACGAGTGCAACACGTTCCTAATATAATATGAAACACTAATGGTTAGTTTTGTGTCGACCATATTCCGCCAAATGGACAGAAGGAGAAGAACCCATCCGAAACCTGCCATCAGCACCAAGAAACAACTACATAATACGGCCCAAGTAGTTTGGTAGAACAACTTACAGAGCCAGCAAGAGACGTTGTTGTTAAAAGGGATTGCTATAAAGTTTGAAACCAATACAAACGAGGTAGGTCATCCTTACGTTTAACTGGTTTTCAGAAAGAATATAACATTCAGGCATGATCAGCTAGCATTTTTTCTTTCGTACAATGGAAAACGTGATTATGTTTAGATAAGGATTAAGCAAGTAGGTGATTTGTATATCGACAAAACCACGCACTGATCATGCAGATCGTTCAGTATGGTTTTGACATCGGAAGTAAGAAATGCATTTTTGGATATGTTTCGTTATATCGAATTTCAAACTGCTATATCATTTAAGAAAGACGGACCTGATCAACGCAAACGGCTTTGAAAATGAACCAATTCAGCAGACCCTCAATTTGTCAATTGTCTGATAAAGTTTTCCATGTTATTCACCAGTATCTTCACCGTACATTATTGATGATACTTAGATTGTCTTGATAAGGTTGTTGTAGCGTTGGTCTGCAGATAAAAAAAAACACCAACAAAAACAAACACACTTGCAAACAGACATAAAAGCTTAAGTTTTCGAATCTATTCAAGATATTGTATGGGAGTCCAAAATACCAATATTGTGGACACCCAAGTTAGAATTGCAGAATCAGGAACAGATAACCAAACTTATTATTATTATTGTTATAAATTTACAGCTGTTTAAACATATCTTCTCGTTACGTAGGTTAATAACTATCGTCCATATAGTGAGAAACAAGCCTAATGGGAGAACGTACAAGTACTGTAGGTTATCTGAACACGGAATCGGGAAGCATGACTTAGCAACATTTTAAATGTAAGGAAAGCCAATCCCACACACTGTAAGTACTGGAGCCATGCAGGTCAGTGTTGTGACGTGAAAGCAAATCCAAATGACGAGCAATTTAAAAAATAAAATAAGCCAGACATCCACAGGACAGGTCAGTAACAGAGTTACGTTAAGATGATTTATAGAGAAGTGACTTACTGAAACAGTCTACCTCGATACATTCATCTATATATACCATATGTATAAATCTGTATACCGCTTCGCCTTGAATACTAATTCAAATGACCTTTAAACATGGAATGAGTAAATCAGAATTTTACATACATCAAATACAGAGTAAGGCCACGTCTCTGTATGCAAATTACTGTCACTAAAGACTTGCATCAGTGAACGCACTACCTGGTGGTAAGGGGGCCGCCAGCCAGGTAAAACACATCGTCATGACCACGCCAGCCAATGAGCATGCGCCGACAAGGTCAAGGATGACCGCAATATTAACACAAGAAGACATCTTCCGTCAACACATATGCTTACTGGTACATGTTTGATAGTACCTCAGAAACCCGCGGGAACTTAGGGAACATCACGTGTGTCTTCATATAAGTGTGACATACTTTCAGGACACTGACATACTACCGGATAGTACAGTATAGTGTTCAGTGATCGAAGAGTCTGAACGTACAACGTATTAGCTCGTGGATTACTAATACGAGGAATGTTTAGCTGCAGTTATATCATAACCACGCCTGTTGGAGATTGGGCTATCATACACGTAGTTCAGTTGTAAAAGACATAAGATACTGTGATACCAATTAAGCTTGGCCAGAAACGTAAACTTGTATAAAAGTCTACAAAACAAATATTATCGGATATCACAACGTATATGTCGGGTTATACGATACACATACTGTATATAACAGAGCGACAAATATTACAACTACAGTAATTTATTGAATGACTAGAAATCGTCTAAAGACTTCGTCATGGATTCACTGGTACCTAACTTTGGTCAAGTCGGTCAGCGAGGCATAGGACAGATCCCAGGCCAGAACCACGACTGTCAGCATGGCATACGACATCAGGTGACATACGAGGAATTGGACAGACCAGCCAAGGAGTTGACTCTAGAAGTAAGAAAAAAAATGTCAAATAGTTCATTTTTTAGGATGTCATAAATTGTTTATATGTGTCATTTGCATAATTGCAACTTCATCATTTTTCAGTTAAGTGATGTTTTAAATATTTTTAAGGATATGTATGTGTGGTAAATTGTAAACGTTTTTATCTACATGAGTTGTGTTATCTACACGCCTATTCATATAAACGCAATTAGCTTCCTTTGTCAATTAAATTATGCCTGAATTCACCCAAACATGACGTAATATTAATTCGTGGAAATACTTTTTATTTTACCTTTAGACGTAATCACTCTGAATATTTACATAATGCATAATGTATATGAATACCTGTATGTGTTATACCATCAATAACATAAAGCGTTCCATAGCTATAATATGATTCCCTAGTACTTACATCTCAGTAGAGGATAATCAGGGGATGCGTTTCTTAAGAAGCTTGAGAACATAAGTTGTGAAAGTACTAAGATATTAATAAGAAACTCTTTGTTCCGTTTCTTTTATATTCAACCAACAGGCGGCCCTTGGATGTTTTTTGAATTCTTATATGTATTGCATGTTTATGTATTGCTATGTATTTCAATGTATACATTACTTAAATTGATTATACAATTAATTCGAATCTTGATTTTGGAGGGTTATAAGAAAATAAATATGGCTCATCATTTCGTACAGTAGAAATGTTTAAAAAGAAAAAGAAAAAAAAAACCGTTTTTTATCCTGCTGACTATTTTGTACTCATATTGGTCTTTGTTGAGTTACAAATTGTATTTCTTGAGTTGTATGTTAAGATTTTGATTGTCTCACATATACATGTAAGATAATTATTGAATTCAAAATGTTGGAAACGTTTGCCTTCTTAATCGTATCCAAAGTGTAAGATGGACACATAGTTAAAATAGCAATATTTAGAGGAATGTAAGATAAAAAATAAAACAGGTATTAGTTTCTATAAATATGAAATACGTATTGGATAACATATTTCGCAATATGATGATGTATCGCAATTTTGAAAGTGGTAACGAACGCGGAGCGAACGGGAACATTGTTGCGTAATTTTATACTGTACTTATGACAGAATTGATTAATTTCAGAACTCCGCAAATAGTCAAACATATACATTTTGCTACTTCAGGTAACATGAGGATGATACATTAACCTATTAAAAAACTGGGTTGAGGCGATAGCAATAAAAATGTCATTCGTATATATCTCTTTAAAAGTTATAAAATATAAAGACACGTACACACGTTTTTAAAGGAGTACATTGGTCTGGAGTTTTAGAAATATTTATGCCAAAAAAACTTAATATCTATGCCAAGCATCTTTTACAGTTAGTTTACACAATTAAATACCCGGTGAAAGTAACCATAAATAGAATTATTTTAACATTATTGACAAATGAAACAAAGAGGTGAAAGGCTCATAGTGAAACATTAACATATTGTGGTATACATGTACATAAGTATAGCGCCTATTCTTATCCCGAAGTATTACTCTAAAGCGCTTAACATCTATCAAATGGATGAGAAACCGATGTTACTATCACAAAATATGGAAAGGTAGCTTTGCTCAAACATATCTAACTCTAACTACATATAATCCCCTCAATATCTCCATGCGTGTCAGATTGCACGTGTATTACTGCTTAAGTTTGTATCGTTGATTGGCTTGTTATAGGTTTGTATTTACTTAAAGCGCCACACTAATTGAAAACTAGACACTGTGCTGACCGAAAAACTGGCAGTAGACCAGATTATATAAATCTTTTCTTTCAATCGGTTACAAAGAGGAGATAAAAGACGCCCTATTTTAAACACACTTAAATGATATGCTGTTCATTATCCTTTCATAACTGTATTCGACATGCCTCAGATGTGACCTGAAGTATTGTGTACACTTGTTGGTTATTCTTTTACTCCATCTCAAACAAAATTTAAAACCGCATGTATTTAGTTTTTCAACATTTACATGACCTGGCCTGGTAAACGACTTAACGGTTTGTGAACACGATTTCTATTCATCAGATTGTTAACATTTACTTCCTTGTTCTAGTCGTGAGAAAACAATTGAAGCAAAATTATAGTTTGGAAAAAAACTGCTATTGCTTACATCACGTGATTGACGAATAAGATATGAAACACATTATGTACAATTAAAAAACTTCAATCAACAGATCAATGGTTGAACTTTGTACAAAAAGTGTCAAGCCATGAATGGCTTACTAGACAAGTTGCCTGTGCAGCGATATACCTTACGTAACCGAACTACTGAACAGAATGTCTTCTATAAGTGCATTAGGTTTAAAGAAAAGGCTTTAATTCTAAAACGGGAATACAAATATAACATTTTAAGATTATTTATAAACCATTCTGGACATCATTATGGGACTGTAAAAACGGATAGAATGATTTTATCGAAATTGAAAACAGGTTTGTTATTGGTTGCTTAGGTTTGGTTATACCTTGTAATTTAAGAGTCAGACATCAACACGGTTGTCATAGCTACGTGTTTGTGAAGTTATTGTAAGGAGAACTAAATAAAGGATTCTCTTCCTCAGGTGTTGTACCAGCTCTCACTGAAGCTACAAAACACGTCGAGAGGTAACTGGGCAAGTCTCGCCGAAATCATGGGCTACTCTAGAGACAAGATTGACGAGTTCGACCACCAATCAACTGCCGAGTATAAACCACCTGGTTATCTAGTGCTCAGAGATTGGACAAAACAAGAAAGAGGGCGGTCGTTATACGTCTTATTGGAGTCCCTGAAACAATGCGGTCGGTTTGACTGTGTTGCATTTCTGGAACAAGAAATAAAAAGTATGTTTAAATGAAGGCCGATAATTTGTATCAGACTCATTTGTGTGCCTTGATGTGTTGGTGTCACTACCCAAGTTCTCGGTATGAGGACCTGCCATTTCTTTCATTTGACCTAGATTTACATGGCGAGTGTCGTTGGTGAAGCACAAAACGCTTACCTTTCTGAAACGCCTGGTCCTATTATCCTTGTACCTTTTCAAGGGTTTCCGTGATAATTTTTCCTTTGTTCATAGTTAACCCTATTTTGATTGTTTTATAATTCGAATTACGCTTTTGTCATATCTACATCAGCATTTCAGATAAATGGGTTGCGATATACGTCAGTTTTGTTATTGTTTCTCAGATCAATTAAAAAGTCTTAAATTTTCATTACTAGAGTTCCATTTCAACATATTTCGTTTAGTAAAATGCTTAATGCCTTTTTTCACTAGAAAGGTATAAATAAAAGAACATGCTTTAAATCAGCTAGTTCTGTTTCATTAATAAATATTAACTTCTTTGCCCACACTTTCAGATTTACTCTCCATGAAGCTGCACTTGAAGATAACAGACGAAACAGTCAATCCTGACGCAGTCAAACCATACTTCCTCACCGTGCCAACCCGTTGCCAGGCGACACTAAAGGATAGCCTTGAGAACGTATTTGGCGGCGAGCTGCAGGACTACGAGATCTGTGCCTCGTGGACAGATAGAGCACATCAGTTTAAAGTAATATATTATATTTAAATGGAATTTTAGGCTTGTAAACATTCATTTTTCTTGAGAAACATAATGGCAATGAACATCATTTTAATGTTTTGTTTTTATGTGTGTTGTATTCAACATTTACTACATTACTTTAGGTGTAGCTTATTTATATTTTCCTCAATTTCAGGGCATGCATTTGTCCGTTCGCCGACAAAGGCGATCCAATATTGGCTCTTCCTTGACATCATACCAAGAATGCACTCACTTCCGCTGTCAGGGGCAACAGAACAACTTGTCAGATCCTAATAATCTGTTGACTGGACATAGGAACCACCAAATCACATGTCAAGAAAAGAGCATCACTTCGAAGGAGAGAAACGTATCACCAGATCAGTTGAACGTTAGCCCAGAAAATCACACCTTTTCACGAAACGGACAAAGCATTTCAGTGGGTGATGAAAAACGTCGTCTAGAAAACTGTCCGGGCCACAAAGATTACGTGTCGGAAGAATGCATGTATTGTGGCAAGTTCAGAACATTCACACAGGTAAATTGTAAAACATTTCTTTATGAATGTTTTGTGATATATAATGAAAAATGAATAAATGAATGAATAATTTTGTATTGTTATATAATAACTTAGGGAAATACATCGTGTTTTTGAAATAATGGATAAAACATTTCTTTAATTTGTTTATGAATAGCATAAGGCGTTGTTTCTTATTCAATTTTTGTAAATGAAGATTGTTACATCAAAAATGTTATTGTATTTTCATTGCGCACTTGATTTTATATATTTCAGAAAATAGTTCACTCACAAGCGGATAAAGAGCACAATAACATCATTGGACGGAAAATAGAGTCCGGCTTGCATTGTCGTAGTTGTACATGTGACATATCAGTGATTGGAGGTGTGTCCCTCTCCGGTAGAGAACGACAGCTCTTGACCACTCAAAGGACAGACATATCATGTGATGTCACCAGGACAGAACGAGGCTGTGACGTCAGCAGTCGAAAGTTGAGTGACGGTTCAAATAATGAAAATGTCGTGTCCTCTACTACAGATATGGACGTTGATGTTAAACAGATTGATGACAGGCCTGAAACGTACAAAATGTCTTCGGAGACTTCTGGGTATAAAAGCTTTCCAAACGTGTCATCAAACTCCGGACACTTAGATGGTTACTATGACGACGACATATTGAATGAGACATTCGTGAAATCACCTTTCCACACCCAAGCAGTAGTGAGAGTGGTCACGGAAGACATAACAATCGAAAACGATACTGAAAATGTGACGGAGCTGCATCCCCACGTCATGACCCGCTCAATATCCGATACGACATCATCATATCAACGTTTAAATAGGGAAACCATGACTTACAAGGAAACAAACATGTCTCGATTCAGATTCGATGCCGTACAAGTAATGCACGGGCCCAATCTTGGAACCGTCGGAGACATGTTTTGTCGTCAGCACAAAAGTCCTATAGAACACTCCGAAGAGGTTTTCAAGAATACGAATCATGAAATGAGTCCACATCTGCAGATACAAGGAAATGGCAGGGAAAATATTGTACCGCAAAATGGTAGTGGCAATATTGTACCGCAAAGTGGCAGTGACAATACTGTAACGCAATGGGGTAGTGGCAATATTGTAACGCAAAGTGGCAGTGGCAATATCGTACCGCAAAGTGGCAGTGACAATACTGTACCGCAATGGGGTAATGGCAATATTGTACCGCAAAGTGGCAGTGGCAATGTAGTACTACAAAGTGGCAGTGGCAATATTGTACCGCAAAATTACAGGGAAAATATTGTACCGCAATGTGGTAGGGAAAATTGTATGACGGAAAGTGTAAGGGACAATATTTTACCATCTCGAAACAATCTTCCCGAAACGCACGAAATGGTAAACCTTGGAAACGACGTTCTTCCTAAATCTACACAGAAGCAAGCAGTACCTGCATTACCGGCCAGAAAGGTCGACAGATGTCAACAGATTTCATCCACTCGTGAGGACAAACCCCCAACCCTCCCTCCACGGAACAGACCGGCACCCTACCCAAGCAGCAGGTCTTCAGCCGTAGATTCTAAGTTCGTACATCTTAATAAGGAGTTACAGAGATATCCTGAATGGCATCCGAAGGAACATGAAAACACAGTGAGTATTGTTGAAATGATAACCGAAAATACGAAGTAAAGAACTTAATTACTGTTTTTTCTGTCACTATTGGTACTTAAAGTCAAAAGAATGAAAATCCATGGATGTACAAGGAAATGGCTTAAGTGTTGTGAAATGTACAAAGAAATGGCTTAAATGTTGGAAAATGTACGTAGAAATAGCTAAGGTGTTGTGAAATATACAAAGAAATGGCTAAAATGTTGTAAAACGTAATAAGAAATGGCTAAAGTGTTGGAAAATGTACGTAGAAATAGCTAAGGTGTTGTGAAATGAACATAAAAATGGCTTAAGTGTTGTAAAATGTATGTAGAAATGGTTAGTGTGTTTTGACAAATTAACAAAAACCTATTGAACCCTTTATAAAGTAACAAATTTACAACATTTTACGCTAAAAACAGATATTTTATTCTTCAACAAGTATTTCATGTAAGACGTACCACATTGAAGTCTTGCTACAAGACTACGGCTAAACTCGGGTACTGATAGTCCACCAGTCAACCAACTTGTAACGTAAAATAACCAATAGCCATACGATGTATGTAGCACACACTAAAACATTTATATGCCGGAACAGAAAGCACTCAAGTATTGCGACTAAGCCATGCAGTTAATTGTTTTTATAAAGGATAAAAATAGAATGAAGAGTGTAAATCAGGCACGGTAGTAACTGTTTATAACTGTGACAGGTGGAGAATAAGATGAGCCGCTACCTAAATTCCGATGGGCACTATCTGTTGTGGTACATGACCTCAAAGAAGACCTTGGTACTCAGTGTCAGGTAAGGAGTACCATCTGTTGTCCTTAATGTCATGTCGGGGTCTGTTGTCTATAGTACAATGTACACGTAGTTCGTTGTCTCCCGTTGTTTGGCAAATCCTTGGGCTGGACATTTAAGTATCTGGTAGGGAAAATTCTATTATTCTTTAGAGTCATGTCGGAGTGTGTTTTCTTCAGTCCCATTAGGTGTATGTTGTTTATAATGTGATGAAGGAGTCCGTATGAAACAATGTATTAAACAATTCTGTAGTATTAAGTAAGTGTCGGGTATGAAACAATATATAGTCCCCAGTGTAAGATAGACATATATAGTCATAGGTAAATATTTCAGCGGTTTATCCAGGCGTCAATTTCGGGCTGACATATTTAGTCTTCGTTGACAGGTATGTATCTCATCGGAACACATGTCATTTATTGAATATAAGTGTTAGCGTGTGATTGATACCGGATCTAGGATGATAAAGATACATACGAGTTCTGGGAATATACACAGGTATATGTATCTGTTTCTCTCTGACGTAGAAACTTTAATCGTGGTTAATATTATCGGTTTTGACGTTTTACACCTCGTGACTTCTTTGAACTACGTTAATAAGTTCTCCTGTCAATAGGTACATAGTTGTGTATATATTATACAGGATTGCTACATCTATCGTATCAAACCCGGGAGGCTCATCATGTGGGTGCGTACAAATCGTTTTATTAAA
This sequence comes from Mizuhopecten yessoensis, assembly GCF_002113885.1. Lineage (NCBI taxonomy): Eukaryota > Metazoa > Mollusca > Bivalvia > Pectinida > Pectinidae > Mizuhopecten > Mizuhopecten yessoensis. The sequence goes on from NW_018408266.1 coordinate 85,086, forward strand.
AGGCAGTAATTGATATTTCCAGGAAATTATATTTTAAACATTCGTTTTAAAGCACAAACAACTTAAGCATTGATAATGTATAGGGAAATGGATTTGTTTACTCTATTTTGTCGTCAGCCTACATCCACACAATTTAACCAAACATACTTCACATGTGAGTTCTGTAGTTTATGGAAATAGCTCACCTTTTCGGGATACCTGGATTGTTTTTCTTGTGTTTATAATAGTTTCTTTGTAAACCTTTGCTTTGTTCAAATTTTGCCATGGTTTCATCGATTTTGAGGTAGAGTGGCAGTTTGGTTTACACCTTGTGTTGCAATCAATTTTAAATCAAATATTTAATGAAGGAACATGTTATAAAAAAAAAATACTCCTCTGATAATTTCCCTCTCTCTGACGACCTTTCTTTCTAGAATGTAATACTCAGTAAACTTATGTAGATATTTATGTTTTTTTTTAAATTTTCAGTCACTTGAGAAAGTTGATCCACTATGCCATATACGTAGCTCAGGAGAATGGACAGTTATCATATTTCATTTTCAAAGGCGAGACGTTCACAGACCTTCACATGCTCCTGTATTACTACAAACACGCCGGTCTTAAACCACAGTCACTCCAGGCTCGTCACTCAAACGACTTTCTGCAGCAACAAAATCTAAGAGGAAGCCGCCAGATAGCGCGACTGTCGCACGTACAGTTACTGTATCCGGTCAACTCATCAAGGGGCCGCTCCAGTGTTTAATACGAGTTTATCTGTCACAGGTTGCTCAAATATTGAACGCGACTCAACTGTTACAATGCCGATCTGTGTGCGAGGCGAGGAAATTTGTCACTGAGTAGCTTCTTTGTTTAAAAGTCGTTGACATGCCATGGGCTGCAGCCGTGTTTAAGACGAGCTAACCTTTCAAGGGGCCGATCCTGTGTAGGGGACCGTTTCAGTTTACAAGCGAACCTAACAATCAGGGGGTTGCTGCAGTGTAAAGCAAATCTATCTGGCTCGGCGTCGCCTCACTGTTAAAAGGGAATGTTAAATTGAGCAGACCTGTCAAGAAACCGCACCACTGTTCAATCAGAATACAACCTTCCTGTGTGCCACTCTGGTGTTCAACAAGAATATAACTTTCCTGGGCCGCTCCGATGTTCAACAAGAATCTCACTTTCATGGGCCGCTCCAATTTTCAACAAGAATCTCACTTTCATGGGCCGCCCCAAAAGATCAACAAGAATCTAACTTCACTGGGCCGCCTCAGTGTTCAACGCCAATCTGAAATAGGATCATTCCTCGCTCCAGTATTAAAAGCAAATATATTTGTCAGGAGAGTGCTCTAGCGTTAAAAACGAGCAGCAATCATATCACGGAATCTCTCCAATCATTAAGACGATACTTCTTGGTTATCAAACCGAACTTTATTGCCACGTAAAACGACACAACAGTTCGTTATACAAAATACAACAGGCCTCATTGTTTAAGCTTTGTTATCAATATTACGTACTATTATTATTCCATTCACAAAGTTATATTAGAATATATCTCATTTTGTTTCTGTTAATAATGTTGATATAATTTTAATAAACTCTTATTGAAATGTTTGTACATCTTTGTGCTTTGTTTACATTCAGATAGTTTACATTTGCGACAATATGTGTCAAGTGAATATGTATGTACGTAAAAAGAAAAAAAAGACGAAATCACAATGCCTTTTAAAGCAAACTTTTTTTCTATCTGCGGTCTTAAAGCCGCAATTGTTAACGGTGTCAATAGTGCAAAACAAATGCCATACAAAAAATTATGCTATGCATCAAATCATCATTGAAAAAGAAGAAGGCAAAGGCAGTTATAGGCATCTGTGTGGTCGACTTATGTTTGTTAACAAACTATTAGAATTCTTTTGTTGAAAAAATAGTTGTTGATGATTCGTGGGAGAAGATTATATGACATCATAACTTACAATTGAGGTATGTGTCACACATGCGCAGTCTTCATCTTCAATTGTTGAGGCAGTTTACTTACCTGTTCGACGTGTAGGTGGATACCTATGGATATTTGGTATCCTCCCATCACAAGGAAAGTCTCTATACTGGTGGTTTGATTCACAGATAACTTTTTTAATAAGAAGTACTTCTCTCAGAAATGGGATTTCCATTTTATTTTCAATATTTACTCATATCTTAATTAAAATCTTACTTACATTTGTAACAAGTACAGTTGTGGGACCGCACAACGCACCAAAAATAGCGTGCGCACACCGTGCATACATCGTTCACACACCGTCCGCACATCGTCCACACATGGTGCGCACAACTGTGCGATTTAGCAACCGTTCGCACCGTTGTGCGCTTCTCTCCGCACAACTGTGCGATTTGGTATCATTTGGAGATCAAATTACGGAATGACAAAAATACGGAAGGCTCGTATGCGATAATGTACACTGTGCAAATATCTGTAATTTCTCATCACAATAATCAAGATTATACAATTTCACAAAGCTTGTTACACAGTATTACAGCGACCGTTAGGCTGTCAAGAATGGGTTTGGCTCCAAGGTAACAGAACAGGCAAATAACAATTTTATGAGTGTCCGGAGTTTTACCTGACCAGTGCCTGACACACAGAGCTGATAGGCGATACCGTTTGACCGTAATGAATAGTATTTGTTATTTGCATTCGTTTGCCTATACCTCCCCTTCACCTGGATTTTCACACCCCGGCCTTACCCGACGAGTTACGTAAGTGCCCCAGGCGGGGAGAAAACTATGGTCCAGGTACATGTACAAAGTGGTTATGTTTACCTGTATACGGGATTATGTTGTAATTTTACATGTGTCGATTAAATTTGTTTAAAAACACAGAAAACAGAATTTCTAAATATAAGAATGTATAGACAGAAAGATAAGTTTATAGATGTTGCTAGAATATAGAAACATACGTAAAAATCAAGTTTATATGTTTAAACACGAAACCGTATAAATTGTTAAGGCATTCCTCAATTTACACCAACCACGATTGTTATCGCACAACGTCCGTCCATCGTGCGCACATATGTGCGCAAGCAATGATCGTTCAGCTTTTTATCGTTCGCCCATCGTGCACACACCGTTCACACACCGTGCACACATCGTGCGCACACCGCACATCGTGTAACGTTGTGCGATCCCACAACTGTATAATTTAAAGCTGTGTGTTTGTCATCGTGTGTTGACACTGTGTTATATTTTGTTCTTTTGTGTTGACGCTGTGGTATATTTTGTTCTTTTGTGTTGACGCTGTGGTATATTTTGTTCTCGTGTTTTGTCGCTGTTGTATATTTTGTTCTCGTGTGTTGACGTTGTGGTATATTTTGTTTTGACGCTGTGGTATATATTTTTTGTGTGTTAATGCTGTGGTATATTTTGTTCTCGGGTTTTGAAGTTGTAAATTTCGTTCTTTTGTGTTGACAATTTTGTTATATATACATTTTATAACACATTATTCATATTTGATCTAACATGAATTTTGTTTTCTTGCACCAGTTTGATTATTCGAAATGAGAAAGTGACTTTCCTGATAACCCTTTTTACTCTTTTTTTTTTTTAAACGAAGTGCCGAAGTAAATTGTTTCCACATTTTTCTTAATCACTTTTTTTCCATTAAGTGCTACGCATACATCAAGAAATGCATGTCCAAATAACAATAATAATCGAGGGAAATATAACATTGTTATATTCAAACATGACCGTTATGTGTCAGATAGTCACTGAGGAGAGATTTTGGGTTCATTGGGAGTCTGAGTGGTATACTTGTGTTTCTTAGGTCTGTCTTGTCCTTCAGCTCTGGGTATCTAGCCAGATCATAAATCTCAGAACATCCCAAACCGGTCAGAAGGGCAACGGAAGGAGGAATAGTCAATCGCCATTTTCGGGCAGTTTCACTCGAGTTTTGCTTGAATAAACCCCATTTTCGATTTGCCTTTGTTTCGATTGAATAAGACCCGGTCATGTTTCTTATTCTCCTTTCATCTTCATAAGTAAAATCATAATTTGCAAATTTATATAGCTCTTTCGTGACCTTAATCGGTTCAATTGCCAAATCCTCATAAAACACGGTGCGAACTCTGTTAGGGTGGTGAATCAACAATTGCTTCGAATCCATGTAATCCTCCTTCATTTTCCGACACAGACTGCGGGCTGTCTCTAGCGTATTCTTGGTATTAGATGGCCATATTTCCATCCTGGAATGTAACACAGCTCGTGGATCCCTCATTAGATGCACAATTTTTAGATTAGGATATTTTTCAAGCATTCTGCCGACCAATCCTACCGTAACTCTCACGACCTTGGTAACTCTTGATGTAGCGTTTTCACAGCGGCGTATTTGCTTGTCGAAGCAATATTGCAGCCGCCCGTTACAGTCTTTCAGTGACTTAGTCCAATTGAAGTCTCCACGTCCCTTGGCGAAACTCCAAAGTGATATTGTGTCCTCCAACAGTCGAAAATCACAGCTGTAGATGGATTTAAGAACACCGAGAGCATGCATATCGATTCTTTTTGCTTGACTGAAAAAGAAAATGGGGATATGAACATGAACAGATTGTTAGCAATCTATGATTAGAAATTTTGAAGATGATGAATTAAAAAAAAGAAACCCGATAGTGTATTACATGTAATAAGATTTTTTTTTAAATATCATATAAATTTGTAGTTTTAGATGGTTTTGACGCTTCCTGATATCTCGTATTCAGTATTGATAATTTACATACTATGACACAGCTAGCGTTGGTGAGAAGAGTACAGATAAAACAATTCTGATTGTTTTGTGCTATTCTGAAAGTTGGGGTTGTTGTTATTGTTGTTGCTAAAAGATTGGAATGTTCAAATCTAATTTATTATTGAATATTTTTTCCTTTGCCAACATATAAAGTGAAACGTATGAAACACACACTAATCCGCTTGAAATAGACGTTTTGAAGTAGTTACTCACCAGACAAGAGATAAAAACTTATCATAATAAAACATTATCACGGTAGTCATGAAACAGATATAAAATAACACGGAAGCCACCCTTAAATATAGAAAAAAACAGCAGAAGGATCAAATATGCAAGATTTCAGGTATCACAAGTTTTTATTCAAGTATAATTCAAAATAAAGTTTCCTATTTCAAAATCACCGAGTCAGTTTGACAAAAAAAGTTAAAAAGGGAAATATTTAGACCTTCCTGTTATTTGTGCTTCCCAAACATTTCGGGGAAATATAATTCAGCTGTTTTACCTAACAAATGTAGTCGTATAACATTCATTGGCATTCATTGTAGTTTGATAGTCTGTGCGTGCTCTAACTGCTACAAAGTAGAACATCCGGTTTCATTTTAGAGACATCTTTCAAATGTCAAAGCGCTACTACAAACAGATAGGCATCATGTGTCGAATTCCTAGGCAAAAAAAAACCCCGAAACTGTGCAAATAAACATCTAAGGTACGATCGCCTACACAATGTCCCTTTCAGCAGAGCACCTCACCGTGAATTTAAAACGACACATTGGCAGATCGACTTCTGCAATAAGATACGGTATAACTCCTACCTACATTCCTCCCAACATAAAAAATGATGATATGGTAACATTCTCATATGTGTATGTAGATTCGGCAACACGTCACAATATACCGGAGAACAATATCTACATAATAAGTAGTGTATCTCTCAAGCGTACATAGAAATTTCGAGGTACATATGTCGGCAAGTAGATATAAGTAATGCATTATATTACACATACACATCCACTAGTAGGTGACCGATTTATCTCTCATATACAATTATACTGCGATGAAATGTTAGACTTGGTATACATATACAAGAAAATATTGTAATTAAGGTGTATCGTCAAGCAAGCGGAAGTGACGCATACGAGGGAGCTGTCCGGTCTGGTCAGCGGGAGTTCATTGGTGTGAAAGTTGCATATATATCGGGTTTAGAAATTGTAAGATTTTCATTACATTTTACTGTAAACACGATTTTATTCTATCAGCCAACATCTGTATACAAGCTATACCATTTAAATGGATAAACAGCCTTTGTTTCCATTTATATATTTCTCTCCTTGTGTGAAAGTACTCTTGTTCACCGACGAAGAGTTACACTAGAAAAGATCAAAGAATCGTTTTTATGAAGCATGCAGCAATCTACGACCTAGCTTATCCGGTTCATGAAATTCGTAAAATGCTGCTCACCCGGTTCGGCATCACTTACCAGGTTTAAATAAACAAGTTTGGTCCGTATGACAGGACTAGGACACTGACTAGAAACCAGGTTAATGCTGATTGTTAGATCATGATAACGTATACAACCTACGTTTTGAGTAGGTTTTTCCGTTTTTCTGTTTTTGTCACTTTCTATTAAAATAACAACTTAAAATTACCGATCCCCCCTCCCAAAAACAAAATTACTAGCGAATATTCGTAAGAAATTAATAATTGGTATACAAAACTAGCAATTTACGTATTTACTTAAGATCAATGATCCAAGCTTTAATGTGAAAAAGACCCCCGTCGCGATTATTCAATCTCAAACTCCCCAAGATAAACGTTAAAGCCTCATTCCCAATATATTTGTGATAAAGTCCCACGATCACAGGAAAAGAAATCATATATTTTTAATTTATTCGTATTTTAATAATCTTTACACAAGATAAACGAAAGAAAAGTCCTGGGGGTCGGAGATAAAATGCACGTACTTAAAATTCCATACAAAGCTGGACACAGTCTACTCCCACAGATCCCGTATTAATAGGCCGGTATTAATATCTATGAATCACAGGTCTTTTCCTAAGGTTAAATTAGAGGAAAGATAATAACTTAATAGTAAATTTGTAATATCATGTTCCTCCTCTGTATCAACGGACAGATTTATCACAAGATACCGATAATACATTTAGCCAAATGCATAATATTTCTTAAGCCAGTTCGTGATAATGCTGGACCTATATTTAAGTGTTTCAATGACAACGCTTGTGTACGGTTTTAATTATGGTTACGAATATAATGATGTTTGTTATTACCAGTATATCAATGAAATACATATTCCTTATGGTAACTATAGGAGAAATACTATGAAATGATATTTCTGATTAATTTTTAGCTAATACACAACATAGGTTAAACAATGGTTCAATCGTGCAATGTACATGTATTTGAAAAAGTCATGATTATATTTAATAAAATGTTTTTATGACCTGTACACAACTTTTGGACTCAAGTAGTACATTTGTTGGAAAACAGGTAAAAGTCTGTGTTTCTTTACCTTCCGAGATAAACTTTAATTTAATTCTAAATCTCAAATCAACCCGAGGTCCATATATTGACAATCATAATGACCATACTACAGACCGAAAACGAGGCCAACTAAGAGCAAATGTCCTTTTGGTATTTTTAAGTTGTTTGACCTGCTACTGTTATTGTTTTAAAGCTTTATGTATTCCCGTTGTTCTTAACGTGGTATCAAACCATGGAACCGGATTAATGATACGAAACCGGATTAACGGTTTTGTGTGAGGTTATCATGCAGTTATCGGGTAAGCTAAAGGATGTCCGTTATCTTTATTCACAGGGTTATAAATATACAAAATATTTCATTATACTTACGTGCAGTAGGTGTCCATAGTATTACAATGGTACCCCGGTTTGAAGTAACCAAGTTTACTGAGGCTAAACAGGGGTTCGTAGAGATAAAAACTCCCCTTACGAACCCCCATCAGTTCTCCTAGGAAAGTCGACCCTCCGCGGATATACCCGACTATCATGATATCAGACTCCGATCTAGTGGTAGCCTGTGGCATATGTAACATTATATTGGGAGTTTCCGGTGACTTCGTGTGCAATCCTGTAGAAAAGGACAATATATCATTTAAAGGATTGACATAAAATAAACAGCATGCTATAAGGGTCCACTAACTACTGTAAAAACTGTTGATAAATTGGTTGCATTTAGATTTTAGAAAACAACCCAACAGGCATATCTATCGTTTTGATAAAACCAGTCCTGAAAAGAAGAGCATACTTTACACAATAAACAAAAGATGAAAAAAATGTCTGTCTAGCCAACGGTTGTACATGTACCCTGGCCATGAAGCGTTACAGTTATATCCCAAACGAAAATAAGGAGAGGCTACTGCATGTACGTTTTCCTAAATGTTTGCTTGTAGTGGGACAGCAAATCTTAAACCGGCTGTTGTAGCATGTTGTAATACCAAAATTAACATATTTACCGATATGACGATTTAATAACAAATTGATCGATGAGACAAAGATTAGTTAAACTAGTGCTCAGACTGTTTGATCTTGTTATAAAGGTAGCTTGTATACTTACTTGTTGCGTAGCGCGTTGGCGTATACAACAAAAAAACGGACCTGCTAAATATAAACAGTATAGGTAGTACAATGAAAATCGTCCAAAACACAATGTGTACATTTCGGAGAGGTTTTGACATGCCGCCGTCAAACAAATCTGAACTCTGGTGCCACTGTTTGTATCAGAATCAGTTGACAATCTCTCTCACACAACACTGATGCGGGTATTCCAAGAAGAGTCAGAAAACAAAAAGCCTTAGTCACATCCAAAACTGAGGTCTGTTTACGAACACGATGAAATTCTAATAACAGTGTTGGTTATGATCACCAGTGGCTAACTCGTGTTTAATCATGTTATAACGTTACTGTAATGTTGTCTTTATAACGACACCGGTCGGTAACGACTCTTACACACACCTATCTTCAGAGATCAAATAAAGGCATTTTAAACAAGCATGCGTAGGGGTATAGAGTCTTTGTCTCAGCAATGAATTTACAAATTCAATAGAAGTTTTACCAAATAAATCAACCGACCGTGACTCTCTATAGTTAAACGGCCACCAGTATTAAGCGTACTAAATACTCTGGTCTCGTTAAACAAAAGAATACAAACGATAAATAATTAATTCCGGAACCATTTTATTTTATTTTAATTCTTACAGATGGGTTTTAACCACAATGTAAACGAATGAAATGCTAAAATTGTGAAAGAAAGGGGGTCTATAAGGCCCTTTTTTGGGCCCCGGTATATATTTAGATTTTCACCTCCTTATTTTGTTCAAAGATATCCTATATTGTATGACATGCGGAAAAACTAAGGTAAAACTTTGACCGAAAGTGGGTTTCTGGGTGTACCAAAAGGGGTATGGTAAATCACAAATATAGTTTGCTGTTGTCAAAATGACCTTAAAAACCAAAATAATACCATTTCTGTTTTTGAAAACATGTATGAATTAGACAAGCATATGTAACGGAATGAAAAATGACAGAAATTCAATCGTCCCTTAAAGATTATTTAAATAAAACGAAGGATTACGTCAGGGGGGTCTTTTCGGTCATTTTCAATGAAAAGTAATTTGTTTTCTTAATAATTTCCTTTCTAATAAACATTTTGACTTGAAATTTACAACTTCACTCATTTAAGTAGACTTACATAAAATGCATATTGACAACATACTTTCCTTTTGTTTTATACTGAGTTATGGCTTCTGGACACATCTCAAACTTGGCTTTTTCAAATATCTCTCAATTTAAAGTGAATTAAAAGATGCATGACAACCTTTCTATGACATAAGTATAACATATCAATTGTTAGTATTGTATATTATTTATATCATATAATATTTGCTCAACACCTGAAGTGAGTTCCAGGTCCTGGTTTGTTTTTTTACTTATCAAAGTTAACTTACAAATCAAAAATGGCATTTGACACCACAACTACTGTAAAATGAATGATTTAATATATGAAGTTTGATTTGCTGGTAATTTCAAGTCTCCTAGCCTCAATGAAAGTATCTGCTTTAATCGTTAAAGTTAACCGATTTCATTGTTTTATCAAATGTTCTGCCTATTTCCAATGCTTATCCGCTGATTGTACATAAAAGGCATTTGGGAATAAGCATGTAACTTGGCATAGAGTTTAGTTATATGATGATATTTAATTTGTTTCATACACTGATTGCATGGTTAACGTAATGTAACAAAAAGGGAAGAAAAGTAATTAAGAAAAAATATGAGTAGCAGCTAGCATTGAATGTAACAAATAAAACGTATGAAATTAACAAAATGATTAACTGTTAATTGCAAGCATTAACTCGAACGAACAACTTAGTCTCTCTTTGCATTTTCAAAGCATAAACTATCTGACTTTTGGTCAGTGTAGCATGTCAATTGCCCCTCTTACTACTATAAATACTCTACTGAGCCTGTTTAATCTACATACATTCATATAGACTAGTATTGTCAGGAAATATTTGGTGTTAGGCAATGAGATGCACTTTGGTCCGTGTACTCTAAATCACAAGAAAATGTGTTTTTAAGTAAAAAGGCATTGTGGGATAAGAATGAAACTTTCACAAATATAATATCCTCATATAAATACACTCTATGTCAAGTTACATGCTTATCTCCAAATGCCTTTTATGTACAATCAGCGGTTAAACATTGGAAATAGGCAGATTATTTGATAAAACAAGGAAATCGGTTAACTTTAACGATTAAAGCAGATACTTTCCTTGAGGCTAGGAGACTTAAAATTACCAGCAAATCAAACTTCATATATTAAATCAATAATTTTACAATAATTGTGATGTCAAATGCCATTTTTGATTAGTAAGTTAACTTTGAGTAAAAACACAAACCAGGACCTGGAACTCACTTCTGACACAGGTATTGAGCAAATATTACATGATATATATACTATACAATATTAACAATTGACATCTTATACTTACAGCATATAAAGGGTGTCATGCTCCTTTTAATTCACTTAAAATTTAGAGATATTTGAAACTGCCAAGTTTGAGATGTGTCCAGAAGCCATAACTCAGTATAAAACAAAAGGAAAGTATGTTGTCAATACGCATTTTATGTAAGTCTACTTAAATGAGTAAAGTTGTAAGTTTCAAGTCAAAATATTAATTAGAAAGGAAATTATTGAGAAAACAAATTACTTTTCAATTGAAAATGACCGAAAAGACCCCCCCACCCCCCCCACCCCCCCGACGTAATCCTTCGTTTTATATAAATAATCTTTAAGGGACGATTGAATTTCTGTCATTTTTCATTCCGTTACATATGCTTGTCTAATTTATACATGTTTTCAAAAACAGAAATGGTATTATTTTGGTTTTTAAGGTCATTTTGAAAACAGCAAACTATATTTGTGATTTGCCATACCCCTTTTGGTACACCCAGAAACCCACTTTCGGTCAAAGTTTTACCTTAGTTTTTCCGCATATCATACAATAGGACATCTTTGAACAAAATAAGGAGGTGAAAATCTGAATATACCGGGCCCAAAAAAGGTCCTTATAGACACCCTTCCATTGATTAAAGGTTTTGTTTTTCTAAACATTTAGCTTTATGTTAGCAATTAAAGTTTATTTAAAAAATAATCAAATATCAACTATTACATTCAATTAAAAACGTTAGCTAAACGACAAAGTATTAATGATTAAGTAATAGGTTACAACTGTTTATGTAAAATATTTGAGCTTTTCGACAATGTTAGCTGCACAACTTACAAAGTCTATCAAAATATTAGCTTTGTTATAAATATTAAAGTTTACAAAAAAGTGTTCTATTCTATTAAAATATTAGCTATGCAATAGATATTCACGTTTACAAAACTGTTTTCTATACTACACTGTACTAAAATATTAGCTTTGCAATAAATATAAAAGTTTACAAAAATGTTTTCTATACTACTAAGATATTAACTACAACGTATAAAATAAATATTTAAGTTTACAAACTTTTGCTATTCTAGTAAAATATTAGCTATACAATATATATTAAAGTTTACAAAAATGTTTTCTATACCACAACTATTAAAATTCAAAATATTAAAACATCTAAATGTAAAATATTAGCTAAACAACAAATATATCTTACTATAATGTTTGCAACAGGACATGTTTACAAAAGTGTTAGCTGTATGATATTATTTCTATTCCGTTCATGTCTTGTCTGTATTGTAGATGTAGATATATGTAGATTGAACGTCATTTCTCATGCCGGTATGATCGATAGTCCTACAACATCCGGTCATTATCTGTTAGATACAATACGGACATTAGTCACTGGACATTCCATTTTTTACCAATACCTTACCTATCTGGTAGATGACAGGCATAAAGCAATTACTATAATGGGTTTTTTCGTGTCTGTCTGGGAGATAGTACACACACAATAATCGTTATTATTTTTTTATCAATATCCTCGCAAATGTCTCTGAATACCTATTTCTTAATTGTATTATAGCATATATAGATTAAAGATGCACGCCATAGATATAGACTATTAAAGTTAAAAAATAATAAACATCTAACAAGTAAATTTCACAATTACTAAAGGTAATGTTTGGTATACAACAACTATAAAAATGTTTCAAAAGTTAAAGATCTAAAAAGGTTAACTGTCAAAGTGTACTTCAATTTTTTCTTGTGGGTGGCTACACAAAAGCGTAATATATTACAGTATTTTCCCTAATGATGAGCAATGCATTATTTAATTTGTGCTTGGTCGTGAATATTTTCCAGCTTTGTAAACTCAAGACAAACTATTTGTAAAATTATTGATATAACTTATCAATTTATCTACTTAAACGGCTGACTGATAACAATGTACCTATCTGTGACGTCTATGTGTTATCTTAAGTATCTATAAATAGACATGACATATGTGTACGAATTAATTTAGCATCATGGCCTACCTGACTGTGGTGATCTTTCTGCTCTGCACGGCATCCTTTGCTAATGGAAAGTATGACGTAGAACTGCCAGATCTGGCGGCCAATGTCGGGGCTACAGTTTTTGCCAACTTCATCAATGTGGCGAGTCTTGGACAGCCCCTGTCTGCACCAGGTAAGCACTTACCTGTAACCGTTTTATTTTATTTTGTTTTATTCAAGAAAATAAGACAGGTATATAACAGCAGGCATATCCTCTATAAACTTCTTTGGGTTAATGTACATTAATCTTATATCAGATGGAAACGAATTCAAACAATCTACTAATACATACAACATCCGTTAGGTTATCATCTTTAGAAGGACACCATCTTTAAATTTATGACGTCACGTATAATGTCCTAAATGTCTTATTTTATGAAGTCATAAGTTAAAACGTTATTAACTGTTCTTCCTTTACATTTACAGCAAAACCCGGAATTCAAATAGTTAATATATATATCTTAAAACGCCACCACAACATAGGATGATTCAAGCAAAAATGGCTGCCTAGAGGTTAACCTACCTCCCTTCTTTTTGAGTAAAGAACATCATCGTTTTAACAAAAACACGCCCAAAAAGCTTTAACACTATCTTACAGGCATGTGTCCGACAAAGATACATGTGTATATTTATAAATCACGTCTACAACATACAAATGGTCATCAAAATAAATAGATTCGCTTCTACCCGAACCAAAACTAGTATAAACAATGTTTTTGCGGCGTAAGGGGAGATGTTGGCACAACGACGGATATCATGTTTAGTGCAGGAGACGTGTGGTTTCATTTCTGGTTTATTGTGAGGGTTCATTATTACATCCCATTGTTAAGGTTTTTCATCCAATTCTTGGCTTTTTAAATCAATTTTTAGTTTTGATTTTGTCCTTGTGTGTAGACTTTGTGGTACCTTTTTTTAAATATCTAACTTCATCAAAGAAATCAGATCAATAACACATGTCTTAATGTGGCCGTTGATGATGCAAAAATATAAACTCCAAACAAACATGTATTCCTTTCACAGGTCCTATGACGATGTTTGCTCCAAATAACAGCGCCTTTGACAAGCTCTCGCCCGACCTTATGAAGTTACTAAACACGAATATGACCGAGCTGGTGAACGTACTATTGTACCACGTTTTAAATGAGGAGTTGAGGATTGACAATGAGACACAGAACGACATGTTGGTTGGTACTATATATGGACCGTCTGTCAGGATAAACGTGTATGACGTGTACAAACAATGGAAACTCGTCGGCAAGGTACTCAACATGTTATTTACTCACCAGCAAGGTATTCATCACGCTTTTTACACATACGCAAGGTACCCAACACGGTTTGTACTCATCGGCACGTTATTTGCTCGATATGCGTGCGTAACACTAAGAAGATCCGCTAACGAGTGTTAATTGGATGTCATATATATCTGGAACCATGGTACTTGGCGTTTCTGAAGGGTAAGCGTCTTCTGATTTATTGAAAATATCCGCCATGTAAATCTATGTCAATCAAAGTAAATACCACGCGCTCAGATTTTGAAACGGGATAGAGACAACGAAACATTAACATACACTAATGAGCATACAAATACACTTTATTTTCATAAGAAATACAATGTATTATTTTTAGTTACCTGATATATGTGTTATAAACAGGCAGGTACTGTATTTATAAGAGGTATAATATCATATAGAAATAGGTATGTGATTTACGCCTTGGAACAATTAGAATTTTATATATCTCTGTTATTGTTTGGCAATACCTAACATTTGGCTTTGATGTTGAACGTTATCAGTATAATGTGTTCGGATGGAATACCGTGCTGGGTGTTTTGGGTATGGTATTTCAGTGAGATAGCACTATAAAGTCGGCATCAGATCTGCGCTATCGCAAGGAAGAAAAAGCATCAACATACCCTGCCTCCCGCACACATACATTACAAACATTGATGCACGTCCTTAAATGACCCTATCTGTTGATGGGATATTAAACATTATTAAACCAAACCAAACCCAAACCTTGGAACAATTACATTCTATTAGTAATCACTAAAGAGAGGATATCGATGCATAACCGGATAAGTATTGTTCTCCTTTGTGCGATGCCATATATCAGCACTGTTTCCCTCTGGAGAACTTAAAACTGTAGAAATAGAACGGAACTGTAGACAAAAAAAGGAAAAGTACAAAAAGCAAGGTTTCCTTCTGGGGAAAGTATCAATGTGCAAATAATCTACTGCAATACTCCATGCTACAAATAACAGTTTCCTCGGAAGAAGGTACTAGTAAGTTAATACACAGGTGTGCTATTCCTTTGTAAAATGCTTCTCAGTAACAGTTCCCGAAGTAGACTGTACAATAATGTTCGGAGCAATGTTCCCTCGAGAAAAATTCAGTGTGCAAATAAACAGTCGCTTCGTTCTTCGATAAATACTAGTCGATTACATGTTTAGTTATGTAAAGAGAAGTCAGTCAGGTATAATACCTTATTGGAACAATATTATACTGACATAACTCTGGTGAGAGAAGAACCAATGTTCATATAGACAGATACTATATGTTTGCAGCAAAACTATTCCAGCACGGTGTATTTGCAATATGTCATTTAATATATTTTAGTTAACGAATAAATCATTTTTTTTCTTTAATTCACCAGGTTACGACTGTTTGTGGGAAGGTTGTCCTGAGTGCGGACAACGAGGCCGACAATGGCGTTCTGCACGTGCTCAATGGCGTCCTGTTCCCCCCACCCGGCACAATAATGACAGCGTTACGCAAATGTCCAGAGCTGACCATACTAACTAAAGGCGTAACAGATGTAGGACTCGCAGACATACTGGACGGTATACCTTAATATCATTTACTCTTTACATGCGAAAATAACACACTTACGGAAAGGAAGGAATCCACGAGCTGGCCGATAATGAATTGAACTATAATGAATTTTATTTAAAAATAAAATTAGCGTCAGAAAAAAATATTATGTAGTGTCAATATTGGAAAGTTATTATGTTGTAACACATTTTTTTCAACAAAGAAATTATGAAACATTTACCTCTAATGGCCAAAACAACTATGTTTATAAACTAATTATAGGTTCGTATTTGTCACATTTAACTGAGAATACATGATATAACGTGGCTGGTACTAATCATGTTTATTCATGTATAAATAATCATGGGAATAATGAGAATTGATTTAACCTCTCTAAGATTCATCATAACTCTCTTAAATTTGCATACACATTTATTATGAACAAGTTTGCAAGGGTGACATTTTCAGTGAGAGTAGGGAAGTATAAACTATGCAAATGCCTTTAAATATCATCACTCGTTAGATACAGTGATTTATTATTATAATATATAACTGTCTATAATTAAACACAACCGTAAATATAAAACGTATAGAAACAATATGATAAAACGACCGACTTCACACTATTAGCTTTCACTCTTCACAGGGCTTTTCAGGTAAAAATGTATATATATAAAATTGTCTTATACAGTTTAAGTTAGTTTGTGACAGGTTTAATGGAGTGTATTTGTATATGTAAATTTGAAAGATTAAAAAGATATATGTGTATAGTTATGGTCATGTTTAGCGTAACAATCTGATAACATACTAGTGCACTTATTTTTTGCATGTTACTTTCCAATTATGTTTGTTAAACCATTTTTAACAATTTGTTGTAAATGTCAACAAGACTGAAACACTTCGGTCTGAATAGATACGAAATTTACAGGATATACAATATCTGGTATGTCTAGGCTGAAACGATTTTTCTTCTGCTTTAATTATAATAAATCTTAAATCTTTTCCTGATAAATTGAGAATTATTTTAGATTTATAAATCTGAATTCAGGACGCCATGGAAATTAAGTAACACTGTGGAAAGTTCATCGCAAAATACTATATAAAAATGCAAAAACAAAAACGCGCTGCAAAAAAACAAGGTGACTAGAAAGATTTAACACAAAGGGTCATTGAACTCGTTGAGTAAAGTCCTAACGCAATTTATCCAGAACGTCTTGTGGATATAAGTCACTTTCTCTATTAGCATAGTAAGACAAGTATGGTTGATGTTTACACCATTTTGGAATTATGATTAATAATACCGAAAACAATATTGATTTTTTTTACCAATGGTTAATCTGTTAGGAGTGGAAACCTATTGATAATTTCAATAGTATCTCAAATCATATAACCATATCTCTCAGATTTTTTTTTTTTTATAATTTGATATCAATACGGAGTAAGTGCTTTCAATTTTCCCTTTTTATTACACTGTTTTCATTTTGTGAGAAGCAGTTTTCTAAAACAAAATATATTTTTTTTAGATGTTTGTATATAAGGTTCAAAGTTTTACTAAATAATCTGTTAATCTTTGTTAATAATTTGTGACTAAAGAACATTTTCGTTTCGTTTAGAGGTTGCAGCATACCAATTTGAATAATATCATCTTGGCTCAGTTTATGGTAAAGTCAAAAACTCAATATAGTTTCCAAACAGAACTTGAGGGAGAAAAATTCCTCTTCTAAACTATTTACTTATGCATAGAGTAACTTTCATTCAGCATATCATTCCGTGTTTATGTCGAAGAAATAAACTTCATTTACAACTGAAGCAGACCTTTCAAATTTATCAATGTGGGTACACTTAATTTAACTGTCGCGATTATCTATTAAAACACTAACGTAATGTCATGAAAAAAAGAAACAAATTTATTGATAAAGTATTGGATTTTGTTTGACAGGTGATGGTCCACTTACAATATTTGCGCCGACCGATGCCGCCTTCAAGAAGCTACCGGCAGATCTGTTTGAGAAACTGATGTCTAATAAAACGGCGTTAAAAGGTATGGGCGATCAATATTGGAGAAACTTTTGGCTAATAGGATGGTGTTAGAAGGTATGGGCTGTCAAAATTGGAGAAACTGTTGTGTAATTGGATGGTGTTAGAAGGTATGGGCTGTCAAAATTGGAGAAACTGTTGTGTAATTGGATGGTGTCGGAAGGTATGGGCTGTCAAAATTGGAGAAACTGTTGTGTAATTGGATGGTGTTAGAAGATATGGGCTGTCAAAAGTGGAGAAACTGTTTTGTAATTGGATGGTGTTAGAAGGTATGGGCTGTTAAAATTGGAGAAACTGCTGTCTAATTGAATATTGTTAGAAGGTATGGACTGTCAAAATTGGAGAAACTGTTGTGTAATTGGATGGTGTTAGAAGGTATGGGCGGTCAAAATTGGAGAAACTGTTGTCTAATTGGATAGTGTTAGAAGGTATGGGCTGTTAAAATTGGAAAAACTGCTGTCTAATTGGATGGTGTTAGAAGGTATGGGCTGTTAAAATTGGAGAAACTGCTGTCTAATTGAATATTGTTAGAAGGTATGGACTGTCAAAATTGGAGAAACTGTTGTGTAATTGGATGGTGTTAGAAGGTATGGGCGGTCAAAATTGGAGAAACTGTTGGCTAATTGGATAGTGTTAGAAGGTATGTGCTGTTAAAATTGGAAAAACTGCTGTCTAATTTGATGGTGTTAGAAGGTATGGGCTGTCAATATTGGAGAAACTGTTGTCTAATTGAATGGTGTTAGAAGGTATGGGCTGTCAATATTGGAGAAACTGTTGTCTAATTGGCTAGTGTTAGAAGTTATTGGCTGTCATTTTAGGAGAAATATAGGATGGTGTTAGAAGGTATGGGCTGTTAAAATTGGAGAAACTGCTGTCTAATTGAATATTGTTAGAAGGTATGGACTGTCAAAATTGGAGAAACTGTTGTGTAATTGGATGGTGTTAGAAGGTATGGTCTGTTAAAATTGGAGAAACTGCTGTCTAATTGAATAGTGTTAGAAGGTATGGGCTGTCAATATTGGAGAAACTGTTGTCTCATCGGATGGTGTTAGAAGGTATGGGCTGTCAATATTGGAGAAACTGTTGTCTAAATGGATGGCGTGAGAAGGTATGGGTGGTCAATATTGGAGAAGCTGTTGTCTAATTGGATGGTGTTAGAAGGTATGGGTGGTCAATATTGGAGAAACTGTTGTCTAATTGGATAGTGTTAGAAGTTATTGGCTGTCATTTTAGGAGAAATCACTGTCTAATATGATGGCGTTACAATAAATGTAAAGGCAATATTAAAAAGACTGCTGGTATAAAAATGACTTTGGATGGTACAGACCTTAAATATTGTTTATATTGTTAAATTATTTGTTCTTTACGATATGTCCATTCTTCTGTCCATTACTTAGTTATTTACGTTTTTCTATCCTTTATAATTTGACAGTCAGTCAATGAATATTTCGGTTATTTATTATCTGTCTGTCAATATTTTAGTTATTAAGGTCTTTTACGATATGTTTATCCGTCTTCTTTCTTCAGAGGTGCTGACATACCACATCTGCGTAGGGACACATTTCACTCAAGGTTTCTTCGCCAAGCAATATTCAAATCTACTACAGACATTGTCCCTTGGCTGGGTGGCCGTTAACACTACGGAAAGTAAGCACAACAAGACCTTGTCCCGGAATCATCAATAAATCCTACACTAAAATATCTTATAAACACTCAGAAATGTATATTTAATAAGTCTCTCTTTAGAAATACCATCTTTCTGACCATGGTTAAAATATACACTAGAAACCTATGAAATGTACTGTATATCATTAAGATACACGGATTTCACTGTTGCCATTAAGATACACCGATTTCACTGTTGCCATTAGGATACACGGAATTCACTCTTTATTTGAATGATGATCAATGGTTCATAGTAAACGCTACAGCGGTCCCCTGGTATTTTGTTATCAATATTCTTTTTTTTTAAATTATTAATTTCTCAAAATAGCAATTAGTGTTTTTATCAAATTGTAATTGATTCTCACATAATACATTTGGAACATTAAGTACACGCTTTAGTGCAATATGCCCCCAACATGTTCTTGTGAATATCAATCTAAGACAATATTTTAATTGCCGGAAAAATATGTGTCAGAACTTTATTCAAGGTTCGACTTTGAAGTCTAGATGGCTTTTTGATTCTTGTGCATACAAATACTGTAAACATATTACCGTTTCCTGGTTGATGGACGCCTAGTGAAACATGACTGTATAGACAGAATCTTTGAAGGTCATCCTTATTTTCCATAATTTAAATTTGTAATGTAATTTAAATGATCTTAGTTCTAAAAAGATGTGTTGTTCTGTCTATGTACAGCTGAAGATTGGATAAAACTTTCTGTGCCTGTTTCAGAAAGAAAATACAATAATTCAATTTATAAATTAATAAAAAATAAATAAACAAATACAAAATATTCATAACACATAGCATAATATGTAATAGAGTAACCTTTTAACCTTCATAATTTTGTAACACCTGTATGTAACTTTCACTTGCGTCAATCATTTCAGCCTATTCCTCGGTGAACAATATAAAGATTGCTTACCGGGACATCAATGTCAGTAATGGGGTCGTGCATGGCATGGACACCGTCCTTCTACCCCAAATACCGCCGGACGAAAACGAAGAATAAGGTCACATTACACCATTTATTGCGGAAACCCAACGTCACACAAGATCAGATGCTCATAACAATTGCTTGTAGATCATTTGTTTACAATAAAAAAAAATCTTGATCGAAAGTCCAGTTTTAATTATTTTTATTCAAAAGTTTTATCTCGATTAAATATTTTTCATGTACCAACATGTGCTCTGTATATCTGACGCTGTGACTGCACTAACTGAAGACACATCAAAACTTAAGAACAACAAGGTTAACAGAAGAGACATCAAACCAAAAGGGAGAAATAGAACTGTCATCCGGAGGATAATTAATACCCCCCGCAGATCCTGGTAGTATATACGTCATCGACAGCTATCCAGACATCTAGACATCTAGACAAACATGGCGATATTCCAGTAACCCCTCCTCTTCGTTGAGGGGGGTATTCCGTCTTTGCGAACTGCAGAGTTATCTTCTCTTGTGATCAGGTATTGATTGTTACGTCATTTGTTTGTGAGAGTAACGTCATCAATATTTGACGGAATAACAAGGTGAACTGAAGACACCAAACCAAAACCAAAAGAACAACAAGGCGAACAGAAGAGACACGCAAACAGAAGGACAACACCAAACACTCCACAAAAAATACAGGAAGAGTAAGTTTTTAAATGGTACAGTAGTCCGTGTGCTATATCATTCGTTTTAAATGATAGCGGTGTTGATGTGATACATCGTTTTTTAACGAGACTTTGTTTAGTGCAAATACACTAAATCAGCTCAGAAAAGTACAGTCTTGTCAGAAAATCAAAATACAATAAAAAATACAAACTTAAAAATAAAATGCATACATCAAGTAATGTCATACCGGTGATTAAATACCATGGTGAAAAAATAGAATTTAATCCAGGCCAATGAATAATTAATTCTGTATTAATTTGCTATAAGT
This sequence comes from Mizuhopecten yessoensis, assembly GCF_002113885.1. Taxonomy (NCBI): domain Eukaryota; kingdom Metazoa; phylum Mollusca; class Bivalvia; order Pectinida; family Pectinidae; genus Mizuhopecten; species Mizuhopecten yessoensis. The sequence goes on from NW_018408266.1 coordinate 106,297, forward strand.
ATTGTCGGGTCAATATACACCACTCAGTTTTTGAAATCATTCGTTTCTACATTGATTTAACTGGGATTTATACCAGATGTATATACTGTTGTCCAAAAAGGACGATGTGTTTGTATGTAGATAGATAATTGTCTTTCAAGAAACGTCTCACTACAGTGATATAGGATATACAACGTATAAGTGTAACACAAATTTGATAAGTGAGGATAAGCTATCAAATAAAGTGTTGACACAATATTGCTCCCTATTTACATTTATAATGTGTATATATACATGACTTTACAGATTATCTATATATTATTGTAGTACAACATAAACATACCACACTATAAAGGATAAAATGGCGATGTTCTGTTTTATCATGATATTGTGACTATCTTTGGTATTACCCGAAAAAAGAATTTATGTTATCTGACAAAAGGGATGAACAAAGGATAACATCTACAAACCTGGCCCAGTTGGCGCAACATGAGGGGGAAACAGAGCTTTTAAAACTTCTACATTCATCGGAAATCGAACAGATATTGACGAAACAAGGCATTCTACACAAGGAACTATATTTCTGAAGTACAGATTCAGACTTGAAGTGGGTGGGAGGACTCGAACGGGGGAGGGGCAGGGAGACTCGAAGAGAGGGGAAGATGCGGTGGGCGTGTGGTGGGCATGGTGGGCGTGTGATAAGGAGGGTCAACTTTTAATGTCATAATCTATTTAAGTTGTATATCGAATATAATCGGGTCTAAATTTAGTCCGAGAATTCTTCACTACCTTTTCTTTTGATGATGTGTGATTCTGATATGATAATAAATGACCAAATGACCAAAGTGTTTAGAAATAAAAAAAAAAATTGTATGCATAAATATAATTTAAACAGAACTGCTATTCATCTGATTAGAATAATTATATACATTACATGAATTTTGAAATGTAAAGGATAATTATAAGAAATTAACAAAGAAAAAATACCGAAACAAAATAGTCATTCATGCTAACTACAAATCTTATATGTTTTTGTCAAATTAATTTTTATATTTTCAATCTTACATGATTTAACTTCAGTCACAATTTTACATAATTTTACCTTCCACACAATCTCACATAATGTAACATTGCACACAATCTAACATTTTTACAGATGTGGCTATGACGTTATATGGACCTACAAAAAAGGCATTCATGACTATTTTCTCAGCTATGTTGAAACTGCTGCAAACGAATATGACGTTCCTGAAGGAACCCCACCGGTGCCACCTCCTCAAGACCAAGCTTCTCGCAACTAATTTCACAAATGAAGGAAATTATCCTTAAGTCGGTCAGCGGAACACCTGTTCGTATTAACGTCTACAACCTATTTAAATCCCCTCATAACAGACCTACAGCGCTACCGATATGATTTTGTTTGATTGATATTGGAACTGGTAAAACTTATTCCTGATGGGCTTAACGGCAGCTTAACGCAAAACAATTTAATGCAAAACTAGAGTTGTCTGTAGAAGGATCCATAATGTTCTTCTTACGACAACGGGTGCTCACTGTCTACACAGACAAAGTGTTTACCAGAGTCTACACCATGTGAAATACCTACCATACATAAACGGACAGAGAGGATGGAACAGACATAAAAGGGTACTCGTAATTAATCATATAAAACATAATTATGTCGGTTGTACGGTTACACACAATATCATCTGATAATTACATTATTTCATGATGTTAATCGTATGTTTATTCATAATCACATAAAAACAGTTTACCATGATTGTTTTGTGGTGAAGGAATGGTGTACTTGATACCAAGGAGGCTCCCATCCTCGATACACAGAGCGTAAGTAATATGTCATAGCGAAATTGAAGGCAAGCGGCTAGATATTTTATTGGTCTCAGGTAAAACCAATCGCTAAGATTATACCTGTCCTTTGAAGATTACAGAGGAGCGACACCCGACTTCAAAGCCACTCAATTTACCGTTACGCGACCGACATATTCTTACGATGTACGTCAAAGGATCAATCTAGTCTTCTCGTCTCATTCACGAGGTGGCACACACTGAGGTTTCGATTTTGCTATGACATATTCCAGGGGTGCACAGAGCGAATAGATATCTCTCGAGTATTGAGGATTGGAGGCGCCCTGGTCAGAAAATATCAAGACAGATAAGAAAAGTAATATAAAGGCCATCATTCTAAAACTTTTCTCATACCTTCGCGATTATCTCTATCTGTTTCAGCTTTAAAACAATTTTAGAGTCATCGTATTTGATTTGAGTTATTTTAGTATCGGTGTTCAATAAAAGGGTATCAAGTAATATATATGTATTTATTTGTTGGATATGCGAGTACATTTTTTTTTATCGCAGATCACTACAAAAACATTGTGTGTATGCTTGTTTTAGATAATATCAACTAAAAGGAAAAGGGTGAAAAAAAGCATTATTCATGAAATTAATTTATTCAAACTACATATCAGCCTATTAAAATACCTGGTATACATGAATCCAAGTTTTTGTAAGTAGTATTTTTAGAATCAATACGTTATACCTTCTGTAACACTGTTGGTCTAATGACGTGAATGATAAAAAGAAAAAAAATCCCCTCTCCATCACCTACATAAAGTAGATTAACAAGCCCAAAGAAATCGGACCAAAAAAAAGAGATTGATATAGGTAAAAAAAAAGTAATCTGATAGTCAAATCATTGTGATGCAGTGCCTAGGTTTTTTAAAGGCTATGTATGGTTAATCTATTATATAACAAGAATCAATAGTGCTGTATATACTTTGTGTGCATGGTATTTATAGCAGTTATATCAACTTACATTGTAAATACGGTGTATTCATTGTACAAACACAGTTATAATCTCTTCATACACTTCATATCGTGTTCACATCTTGCACGTAACTTAAGATACCTAACCCTAGTAAAAATGATGTCGCCCTTTCAGCAATATCATTCCCATCAATACATCATTCTGGTTTAAATATTTGTTTATGGATCTAGTTCTGATTAAGTAATTCCTTACGTGTGCAATGGATGTCGGGTAACCAGAGATTCTCTTGAAGGGATAAAGAAAGATAACTCGTATTGAATCTTAACTACTTGTATTAATTACATTCGTATAAAAAGGGATTGTCAATATATATATATATATAGGACATATCAACTTGAATTGTATTTTCTTATTGATCGACATTTAGCCATGGTTTATTGGAAAACCGCATTTTTTTGGGGGNAATACTCAAAATCATTTTATAAAGAAATTGTCAATAAAATCCGTCGTTACATCAATAATGATGTGCAGGTAGCTGAATTATTTACTCAACACTATTCATTATTTTTACAGCCTGCGGCACTGTCAATGGTTACACGATGGACTATCCAGACATCAGCGTCACTACCGGCGTTGTCCACGGCATGGAGACAATGCTATTGCCCAAAACACCCTGATAGTGCTCACTCTAATGAAGCGTTAATGCCACTTTTTGGGTGTGTCGTTTTTGTGTGCATATGACATGTTATATACTTATTAGAATACAAAAACGGGGAAATATCAAATATCTTGATATCTCACCAAAGAAAATAACGGCCGGTTTGCTCTGATATATATATATTGATATATTGATAAAAATATAAAATTGAAACCATAACTCGTCTACTGACGATATATATTGAATGTGTTGCGCTATTTCTGACAAGGCACGTGCATAACACACCATTTCGTAATACACATTTTTCCGTCGGAAGCGTCAGCGCTCGAAAACCATTTACATAAGTTTCAAATCGAAGTATTGCCAAACAGTCAGAAGATTCTCAAAGGTTTACAAGTGGATTGGCAGGTGGGAAGAATTCAAACAGGGAAATAACTGTCCTAGCAGCCAGAACGCTGCACGTATTCTTCAGGGATACCCGGTAGACATGGAGGGACAAAGCATGAAATCGAGCGAAATATTTTTTATGTAATTAGAAGCAGTAACGTGGCTAGCATGTTTGTTTTGTGGCACATAAATAGTGATTTTTTGTTATGTCAATGGGCATTTTTTTTCGGATAGAATTCATGATTTATTCCCATGAGTTGATGCGCTAAAGAAGAGATCATTAAGTTACTGGTTAGTTATTTCTTCTAATGGGGCCCTCCGCGGGATAATCGTGTGATGATATATGGTAAGACTCTTTGCACTCTAGGACAGAGTAATAAAGTAATCGACTCACGGCCACGGCGTTTAAAACACACTATCTGTTATAAATATTATTTTCGAGCCCAGTAAAGTAAAATGATTTTGATCATATAATCGAAATAGAAGCAAATATTATTAATAAGCAACATTATCTCAAATTAACGGTCCAGGGTAGACTGGCCACTGTCTCTAGAATATTAAATAATTAAGAAAAGAAATTAACTCTAATAATTTTGATCACTTGGATGTCTGATTCTAACCTAGGGGGAGGTAAGCTAGTAGTAAAATGCAGCTGAGAAATTCTTCAAAAAAACTTAGGGGCTGGTAGCCAGTCTAGATCCAGGGTGATAATCCATGAGAAGGAAGGACTCAAATCAGTAACCGAAACGCATCACTACACCAAAATAGTTTTAAATCTTAAAATGTATCAACCATTCAGGGTTGACCATGATGTAGACTTAGAATGCATAGCAAAGCAACATCTTTTTCGACAGATGATTAACTCACGGATTCAAAAATCATCAGAAAGATGTATGTCAAACTAAAAAATAGTAATTTGTTTCAGTTATTTAAAAATTGCACGTGGGGCCAGGGACAAATGCCTCATGTTTCAAAACACAGGAATAAACCCAAACTAAATAAATACCTGTTTTTAGTACAACTTCCAGAGGTCATTTATAAAGGATTAAGGTACCAGCAGACTTGTTAATTTGAATACTGGCATGTGTGCAAATAACGTAAAATGATAAACAATAAATACTGGGAAATTAGATCAGTTTTAAAACGAATAACATTTTTTGGTTTCAACAGTAAAATACAGCATGATGCACTGTACAGAAGGCGATAAGAAATTGCGCGAATACATTTCTCTCTCTTGGGATTCTTTTACCAACTCGGCATCGATATTCTTTATTTTCCTCATTTAAAAAAAAAAACCAATATGATGCTTTAATTAAGCATTGAACTGTTTTTGTATGATATTTATGATCTATTCGAATGACACAGCTTTGCAAGCAAAAAACATAATGCGCGCTAGCGCATGATGATTTGGTGGGTTGCAAAGCTTTGTCATTCAAATAGATCAAAAATATCATACAAAAACAGTTCAATACTTATATTTACGTTTTCTCTGCCTCTTATGTTCTTTTTTAACTTATAATTCATAATTAAAATTAAAAATGCCCGCCTTATCGACAGTCCACACAATTTCGTTCAATAGTTTGAACAGCGTATTGTCGCGTGCTGATTGGCAAACAAAGTAGTACTTTGACATTTTAACAAACACTTCAAATTTATTCCACAATTTAGTGTCAATACAATTGCGTATGATATGGTTATAGGGTGATTTCAGTTTTTCAATAGAAATCTGAGCTGAAAGATTTGAAATTGTTTCGATTTTCCCCCCGGAACGAATTTCGCGCATGGATAAATACAGTGAACACCGTGAATGGGACCTTGACCTCCACGAGGGAGTTATTTTTGGAAGTTAATTCGAACTTTTCTCTTTGCTCGTTTTGTGAAGAATCCAGGCGTGAATGTATTTGTTGATTGTATGGGAACCCGACAACAATCGGTAGATTCTATAACAGCATCGTTATTTGACATGTCGTCTGAAACTGAGGAACCGTGGATCCGAGACGCGTGAAACTGATAGCGTTTGAAGTGAGTGATCTAGCGACGGAGCACAGGTTCGTTACAAATGTCTGAAATGACGAATGTTTATGTGTGCTGTGACTCATCAGTAGGTCTGTAACATATGTGTCAGTAGGTCTATAGAATATGTGTATTTCAGACATTTATAACGAACCCCTGTTGATCAGTGCAGTGTAACAGACGATATTTCTGATAAATTGCACGAGCGTTAAAATTGTTTCCATTGCCGGCATTGGTGTTTTCTGCATTTTGTACGATATTGCAGACCTTGGTTTTGTTTTCGTTGTAATAAAAGTGTTTTTTATTCTAATTTTAATTTTGCACATAAAGTTACAATGACATTATCAAATCTCACAATGCCCAGCGATATTTCAGCAGCCGTCATGTTTATTTACATTGGATATTGTAGTTCCGGTCAGTGTTGTAATTAATACGCTAAGAATTGTGTCTCGTGCGGCATGGTAATTATGGCTCGTGCGGCATGGTAATTAAAGTCCCATCAACGACACAGCTCTCAAAGAGGCTATATAGTGACAATGCCATGCAAATGTAAATATATACTTTTGAATTGAGTTTGTGATATAAGCTACCATATGCCACATTGATAATAAATTACAATACAGAAATAGGTGTAAACGCACTGAGTGACTACGTATACTGTCACCAGAAATTCTCTCGGCCATGATCATCTACTAATTATGTTTACAAATGGAAATGTCTCGTTCCGAAATCTTCACGTGACGTTATCCGCGTTAACTGGTCTTTCCCGTATAAAGTGAATGGTCAAATTTAACACTTGGTTTAGACTATGAATATGGAGATAATGAGGGAACATTACTGAAAGTGAAGACAACATGTACATTCAATAATGAAATATTGTTTTTCAGCGTGGTGTTGCTTTCTTTCTTTAACCGTTATATTGAGTGGCAATGTACGTATAGCATGTAAGGCCTTCCCTGCTGCATTATTGATGATTTGAATGGAAAATGCTGATGGACCTTTCGCAAATACAGACTAATATGTAAACCAAGTTTAAATGCACTCTGCTTAGAAGGGCTTATAGAATCCACCTACAGAAATATGTGAATTTTCCTATAAGAGTCCGCCCTACAAGTTCAGCATACGTGTAGAAGGTGCCCGAGCGCAGAAACTGATGACGTCATACACTGAAAAACTAGGGAATTCCCCTCCTACACGTACCCGTAAAGTTGCTAAACCTCTCTATTATGTTTATCAGACATTTATTTACATAGTTTTCTCTCATGCAAAATCAGTTAACTATGACTTCAAGATATCGACATCTACAAACGGAAAAGTCAGCTGATTTTCAAAAATATAGTTCAGATACTATTTTATAACCATCATCACACAATAGGTGTCAGCATAAAAAGGATCGAATAGTAAGTTATAGTAGAGTTTTGTATTATCTAAAATACGTTTGAAAAATGTCAATCTTCGAATGGTCAATATTGATATGCAGACTATGTAGGGAATGTTTTGTACTAGAAGATTTACTGAATACAATGTATCGCATGTCTTCTTTGACTTTGTGAGGACTTTTATATAGATTCAGCTGAGTTTAATCCATTTATAATAGAATACACGTTAAAATGAAAAATCTGTGAAAATAATAGTAAAAAAACTAATCGTTAATTTTAACTATACGTTATCTTAGTTAATCCCCAAGTGATGTCGTTTAAATTTTGAGTCATGTTATTTATGATTAAAAAATCATATAAATGTCAATTATTACTTCACCTGATATCCAAGTTTTACTTTCTACACAAACAATGTACGTATTTAACATTGTCTGTGTAGAAAGCAAAACTTTGATATCACATATTTCCAAACTGATGAATCTTATTGAAGATTTTACCTCACCTTTCAAGTTATTAATACCAGAAATATTTTGTTTAAGAACAGTTAAAATGTATTCATATTTCACATATTTCCAAAGACAATTCATTGTTCTACTTGAATTTTAGTTTTTCAGTATATTCAGAAATTTAGTTTTGGCGTACGAGTTGTTTCCTTTGGAATGTTTGGTTGCAGCAAGACAGTTATGCCAAACATGTAGTTCTAATGTTTTGCCAATGCTCCCACGCTCGACTTCATTGGAAGTGATATTTCTAGTAACAACCTGTCTGAATTATTGTATTGCTTTCTTAAATCGAACCTACTTATGGCTCATCTAAGACGTGTGTTTAGTAGAGTTCTCCTTCATATAGTTTTCATGGTAAAGCAGTATGTGTTCAGTTTTGATAATAAAAGTATAAATAATTTATTGATGTTTAAAGACATTGATGGCATTTTTCTGCCTTATAATGTCCCGTCTTCATACTAAACAATATGAACAAAATACAGAAATGAAAAGTGGCTGCGTAACTCACTTTAAGAGAAATATTTAAGGTGGATAGATTTGTAATCTCAAGAAAGGTGAGTAACATAACAATCAAACAAAAGATTATCACATATCATGTATGACTTAACACTTCTTGTATAACACAAAATGAAGAAGTCGGAAAGGCTTTAAGAAATGAACTGTGGACCCTTTCATATACATTTAATAAAACATGTCAACACCATAAAAAGTGTACTTTAAATTAAGGTTCAACAGGTTAACGATTCGGGTGTTTTACTAATGACCAATCACAATCATTCTGAACGCTAACATAGTTAAATAAACCACATATCAGGAAACGAACAGCTGTTTGTGAAATTTGATTGAATGTGTTGCGCTTAAAAGGAGGAAGCTTATTTCTGGCTGAAACTAATCTACCTGTACAATAAAATCTATTTAAACGCTCAGACAGCTGTTTACAATTACTTGTACCGTCGAGTGTGTGTGTTTATGTGTGTTGATCGGTATGTGTGTGATGATAAGCGTGCGTGTGACGGTGAGACTTCCTTCTTGTAAGGTCGCTTATCTACCCTGTGTTTAAAAATGTCGGCCATGTGTGTACCTGAGTATTGACATGACGTGAGATAGAAAAAGTGACAATGTGGAGTGTAAGTATCGCCATTCTTTTCCACACGTTGGTCATCCTACTGGTAGCTGGACACCAGTTAATGTACCTGAGGGACAAGGTGTCTCTAGTCCAAACAGCCATAAATGAAGGGGAGTCTGTACTCGTGACGTTGGCAAGTCAGGCTGGACTGGACGATCTACTGGCCAAACCAGGTAATTCATAAACCCCCTCATCTGAATAGACTGGTTTGATAATCGCATTATAATATGTATATATAATAGACTTGCGCAAGTCTATCATATGAGTTAACATTCTGATTTTTTCTTTACGGTAGATAAGGGACATTTTATAAGTAACATATATAAGGGATAATTGCAATACCTAACCTCACAATGATTTAATTGTTATTACAAAATACATCTTCAACTTCAATGAAACACCATATTCTCTGCAGAAATAATGCACTAGCACTCCCCTTACTAAATAAATGACATCGATTTATATAATATAACTAAGTTACCCAAACAATGATTATATATTTTGTTAAATTCACTTCTTATTATGTAATTGACACATCATACGTAATACGTATAACATCAAAGTTATAAACTAGTTGTATTTTCTCAAATACTCATTGATGTAACACTGAAAACACAGTTATAGAGACAGTTGTATAAAATGTCAAGAACATTTTGCTACCTAGTGAAATGTCCACCTGTGTAAACCGGTAGATTGTATAACATTATATTAGTGTTTAATATAGAGCAAGTACAGGTAGCAGGGACAATCCTGGATTTATGATAACAAAGTGATACGGTTATACATTGTGTATCTTTATGATCTGAGGTCAAATAGAGAATAAGTAGTATGATCACGGGACGTTGTTCTATTTACAACTTTGATATATATGTATATATTATAGTATATCAATTATATCTTCTTGTATAATGATGTATATGTACATGTAACTGTTCTGTTTCACTGTGTCTTGAAAATGGAGCGGAACGCTCATTAAATTTGACAACCTAAACTTGTCCACACTGTTGGAATTACTTCTTTGCCCCATATAATATTTTAAGTAATTCGTATCCTACGGACATACCTCCATTAGGATTCAGTGTTATATGGGATTTTACCGTCTATATTACTTCTTTGACCCATATATATATTTATATAAGTATACATTTATATAAGACAAAACACGAAGACTATAAGCTTTTGCCCATCTTGGGGCTCTTTAGCCTGAAGAGCCCCAATATGGATGAAAGCGCTAGCGAATTATAGTCTTCGTGTTTTGTTTTATATATATGTTTACCGTCATATGGACATTTAAAACTATTTATCGCTATGTACATTGTATATATATATATAGTGATGTACAAAATGTAAAAACTCAGACGCAATCCTTAAATATCTATAACTATATATGAACCTTTTACCTGTAATGTTTCTGAACGTAATCTATGTAATGTTAACATATATAAATGTCATATATATATGTATATGTATATGGGGCAAAGAAGTATGTATATGTATATGTATATGGGGCAAAGAAGTATGTATATCTATATGTATATGGGGCAAAGAAGTATGTATATGTATATATATATGTATATGTATATATATATATGTATGGGTCAAAGAAGTAATATAGACGGTAAAATCCCATATAACACTGGATCCTAATAGAGGTATGTACGTAGGATACGACTAATGAGACATTCCGTAGCAGATTGGAGTTTTTCACATTTACCGGGCCAGATTTCCAAATGCACATGTTGCACGTTTTTGATATCTCTCGTTGACTCACTTTATATGACGGTGCATCTTGCGCAAGAATAGGTCCTCTACATCAGCGTTCCTTGTCTGCGATGCTCTCAGCGTAATTGCTGCCTTCGACTGTCTTTAGCCGAGGGGACTATTGGTTTTATATAATAGCTATATTTTCAATTATAATATATCAATTCTATCTTCTTGTAATATGATGTATATGTACATGTAACTGTTCTGTTTCACTGTGTCTTGAAAAAGGAGCGGATCGCTCCGAAAATTTGACAACTTAAACTTGTCCACACTGTTGGAATTACTTCTTTGCCCCATATATATATATATGTATATGTATATGCAGTGTATGTTCAGCATTTGGGTATCATCTAGTACTGCCAGTGTATTTGATCTATTCTGTGTACATGTATACCTGTTTTGTTTTTATTAGTTTCAATATCTTCAATCAAAATCACATGCTGATGACTACTATATCAAACCAGAAACATTATTAATTCATTTCTTCTCCATCATATATTTTGATTTTTGTCAAACATTGAATTATATTTACTTAACTTTCATTTTTTATTTAATGTTTTCATTACATATTCATTTTTTGGCATTAAGGGTGTTATGTCTTCGCAACATTTGAGTACATAGACAAAGTCATTGATGATGATAATACCTTAAAGTAAAACGCGAGAAATGGAATTCGTACTCTTTTGCTGTCCCTCTACTCTTCTTTGAACTAATGCTGATCTTCCGCCATAAACATCTCCCCTGCCTTTCTCTTAGGTAATGTGACTCTGTTCGGACCAACTGACGATGCGTTCTTTGAACTTCCCATGGAGATCCGTTATGCCTTGGAGAATGACAATCTGACCAGACTGGCGTTCCTTCAGTATCACATAGTTAATCAGACTATTCACAGGTCTCAGCTGAAAAACGAGGCCACCTTCAACACACTCAGTGGGCAACCAATCCGAATCAACTTTTACCACAATAATACGGTATATTCTACAAACTTTAGTATTAAAATGCCGTAACTAATATCTAATTAGCAGCTTGAACTTGTAGCCTTTATGATACTTTAGGACAATTTATTTTCGAACAGGTAAATAACATTGGCACTTCAAGTTTCAATCAAACTGCCTATGAATACCAACTGAAACCAATGCTTCTTCTTCTTATATTCTGATTACGCGTTCTGTGATATTAATTGTCTAATATGTGTTTATTAAACGTTAGTATTTAGTCACAATTAGATGTGTGTATTGGTCATAGCAAACGATATGAACCTGAAGCCATAAAAAGGATAATTTAAGCAATCTTGCTACTACATTCACAGCACATATAGATGCCAAATGCTTTAAGGTTATTCATGCATAGTAATATATTGAAATATCATTGTTTACTTCCAGTTTAAGGTGTTTATTTGAGCTAAGCATATTAAATGTAGATCTCGTAGCACTGACTGTAACGAAATGTTATGGTTCGTATTAATTGAAAACATACAGTTAGCGTACGTTTGCATGTCTTTAAGGACTAGGTTTTTAAGAGCTAAGGTATGCACATTACGCTGAAATTGATTTACGTGAATGTATTAAACGAAAATAAAATTATTTTAATTTAAGAAGAACTTAACAAACATACACATTGGCTTTATTACACAAAATGGCGTATCATTGTCAATGGTTTGGTTTGGTTTTAAGGGTTTAAAGTGCTCTTAACAGCTGGGGTCATTTGAGGACGTACCACAACATAAACGTGCGCAATGTATGCGTGCGTGTGTGTATTTGTGGTGGAGGTATGATGGTGTATTTGCCACCTTGCGATAGCGCGGATCTGATGCCGACTTTAGAGTGCTATCACAAGGAAAAACCATGCGAAGGCACACGGCACAGTATTCAACTGTTAAAACAATTATGTTTGAATGTGTAAATTCCAGGTGGCGACAGCATCTGGTCGTCCTATCGACCTGGGAAGGGTCGACTTGAACGCGACCAATGGCGTGCTGAACGTCCTGGATGGCGTCATGCTTCCGCCCATCGGATCAATGGCGGACGGATGTCGCCAATCATCTCAGCTCAAGACGCTCACCACTCTTCTCATAGAGTCCGCTGTCATCAAGGATGTCGGCAGTAAGTGAAAGACAATATTCGAAATTCAAGGCTTCCGTTCGTGGTTCCCATAACCTCTTTACATCCTTGAAATATGTTATAATTAAATGGTAGGCACGCGAATAGCTATTTGATTGGTATCAGGTTAAAAAACCCGGATCAATGGCTACAGTTGTAGGGTTGGTACTGCACCTGTCCTTTGAAATGTAAAGAGGAGCGACACCAAACTTTGTAGCCTATTTAGTCTATTTAACAATTATGCTGTCGAACGATTCTTTTGATGTACATGAAAGATCAAATAAGTTAATTTATATCATCCGCAACGCGGCACGTATAAGTCGAGCCATCGGTTTGGTCATGACATAATCAAAGTGTGTAAGGAAGATATAAGTATCCAGAACGGAAACCATGGATTTCGAAGATTGTGATAGACATCGATTTTGATGCCATTTGGTACATACTGTTTTTTTCTCAAATTTCACGTTTTTGTTTTAGTTACTAATTTATCTATGTTCCTCGATGTGAAGTATTACTAATGTAATATGTTTTAACAGCACTGGGACCTCTAACGCTATTCGGACCAAGCGACGAGGCCTTCGCCAAGCTGCCAAAAGGAGCTATTGATGGCCTTCTTAAGAACACCACGGCACTCCAAGGTTAGAACATAACACAACATGTTCATTTATAAGTAAGTTGATATCATTTCCCCTTGAAAACAATAGAAATGTATTGATACTGTAGCAGAAGGTATACCACGGTTATGAAATCCCAAAAAGAAGAACAGATCATCATCAGAGTATGTTGCAGAGAGGGTGTCCTTTAATATACATGTATCGCCATTGGTTTTTTAATGTTACAAATAAATACAGCCTGCTTACAGTGATCTGTTATGTAACTGAAGAAACCGTATACATTTTCTTCGTTTTGATGTGGTTATAATACAGCACGTGCATATTTTGTTTGGTCTTGCCACAAATATATTATGTTTTCCTATTAATCTATTCACGTGCATGTTTTTATCTTGACACAGATATACTATATTGTCACATAAATCTAGTCACGTACATGGTTTGTCTCTGACATAGATATACTATGTCATCACATAAATCTAATCACGTGTTTTTTGTCTTTACAGAGTTGATGTATTATCACGTGGTATTAAACACGTACTTCCGGGCTGGCATGGAGACAGGATCGCTGAAAACGCTGAGCGGCAAATACCTCAATCTCACCGTGTCTCTGGGTAATAGCCTACAATTAAACTGTCATTGTTGTAATAAATGTATACAGTACCTACCTTGAAGCATTGTTCAATAATTGATGAAGACAGGCCGACACCAAATGGAAGATTGTTCGCCTCTTTCAATCAAGCAAACTAAAACGCATGAGGAAATCGTTTTGAGATTTAATCGCAAACGAACGTCTCGTGTTACATTGATTAAGGCGTTTCTTCACATGCAAGTGTCATTCATTATGATCAAAGCTCATGCATTCTTGTACGGTGTACTTAAAAAACTCACAAAAGGTGACAGAGTACAAGGCTTGCAGCTCCCGTGATGTAATTATAATGCATGTTTAGGGATGAATTTTGACATCTTGGGAAAAGATGTACTATTCAATTAAATGGTTTTGATATAAAGTTTTCATTATTGTAGAATCCTTAAATACAAAAGGTTGAAAATAGCATTTTACTTTGAAATCTTTAATTTTTGTAACGTATATCTTGAATTCTTTAACTAGGAGGAAACAGCTTTCGTATCACCATAGGTTTCGTTTCTTCAGTGTAAATGATTACGTCGACAAGCTGCAACTGTTTTAAAAAAAGAATTTATGACAAGCGTTCTTTCAATTAACACGTGCCTGTTAAAATAATATTTTCTCATTTGATTTTCTCTCCAGATGGTGTCAAGGTAAATGGTGCTAATGTAATATCCGTGGACGAGACTGTTTCGAACGGCGTCATTCACATGCTTGACACGGTGCTTACTCCGCCTTAGTTCAGGATGATGTCAATCAGTCATTATCTCCAATCAGACACTTTGAGTTGAAAAACAGGCGATAATGCCCACGTATGATCTCAACTTCCATGAACGCGTTGAGGTTTTAATATAGCTCAATGTCATTGATGTGAGCTGTGTGATAAAATTACATGTGCCAAATTACAGACACGATTCATTAAGACCTATTTACATGCAAACTCTTCAAAGGGATCGCCTGAAGATAACAAAGGACGGTTCTCGGTTTAACGAGCCTAGCTGAGAGAGAAATGTTTGACAATCAAACCTTAATTAAAACAGTGTGCAATAAAGCCCAATGCGGCACCTTAAATCGTTCGGCAATTGTCTTCTAAGCATGCATTGATTGGCGAACTGTGGGCAGCGAAAGACATTTAGAATATCTCCCTTCTATTGTTCTGAAGATGACCATTGATATCGTAATATACGTTTTCATTTATGAAACAATTGTATCAAAAAGGTTAATGAGTATGTGTTGTATAATCCTGATAACATATGTTAGAGCTACGACGACATATTCACACAACGAAAAAATACCTGTTATCTCCTTATTATTCTCTCTCCTGATATCGCAATACGACACGAAACTAACCTAAACATAATATCATTTTTTCTGTCCAATTTGACCGGTTACACATGTTCATCTGTTCTAGAGTTCGCCATTTTTAGTGTGAAAAATCTTCTCTCTTGACCGTATATTGAGGATTTTCCTTATGTCGGTATTAACACAACTATACTGTCTCATATATATATATTAACAGCATATAACAAATTTGGTGTAAACACATTGTGCTCATATTTTGAACCTGGCGAAATCTACTTATCCTATGAAATGTAACAAGTAATTTTTATTATTTAAGTTTCACATTTTATCAGACCTGTATAGCACATTTTATAATGGCTGTTATAATAGGAGAACGCACATATAACATCATGTAGGGTTGCTTAAACCGTTGGTTGCTACGGCCAGGAGTGTACGGCTGCGATACCGACGGTTTATGCTGGCGAAAAAAGGTAAGGATAAACCGCTGTAAGAACCCATTTTCATTCTACAATACATGACTGGTTAAATATAAAAAACGAGGTTTCAGCAGCAGAAACCGTCACGTCACCATGCAATCATGCATATCCGATAATGAAGATACAAGAACATTTTAGATAAAATACTACTTCTCCCCAACACCCAGGTCAAGAAATGAAAGGTTCTACAAACTACCTTGCAATCTGTTTTAAATGTTTGCAGAAGAAAACAAATCATGTGTGCCTCATTAGAGAAAGTTCTAACCAAGATTCGAAATCGTCAGTTTTTTTGTGATCTCTTATACCTTTGTACCACAAGATATTTCAATTAGTTCTCCCTGTCCACAAGTTTTGTTTGCATATTGGTATTCGGTTATAGTTGATGATACGGCGTTTTCCTTATTTTGATATTTTTAGCACGTGTCAACTCTTGTGAGATTGATTGGAGTATAGGAATCTTTCATAAAAAAAAAATCATTTTCGTTCTTCAGGGAAATTTGTATTTCGTGCCGCCAATTTTCCCCCTTGGATGTTATTTTATGTAATTTTTCTGCACTCTTCATCTTCATCATTTTTACCTTACTCCGTCGATACCGACCATTACGAACTCTTCCAAGTTCAAATGTTTATCATGATGCCTGATATCCGTTTTCAATATGAATCACGAAGAGTACAGATTAATTCAATAAAACACCGGAATCAGATTTCACTAATCTGTTTACTTAAACGTAACACCGTCGCACAATGTGCTCCATGATGTCCTGAACACGATAGCCTGTACATTGTTGTTTTACTCCGGGGAAAACATATCCAATAAACAAACTATTTATATCGAAATAAATCAGCAAGATAAACATAATCGGATATAGATTGGTTCGCATGAAATCGATACCTACCCCGAGACACAGGCTAGTGCTTCTGGCCCCTATAATCAAATTAGATATATCAGCACATTTTTCTCAAACGAACCAATTTTCTTTTAGACAGTGTTTAAACAACAAAATGGTGAGCAAAATCAATAAACAGATTCAGAAATAGCATTATAATGTCATTCCAATAAGGGTTGTACAAAAGAGAAATGGCGGATAAATAACACAGTTCAAGTTTTAAGACATCAACTTCAGTACTTATATTTTACCCATACTCAGTAACTCAAATCAAATAGGTAATAGATAGAATGTGGTCTTTGTATGATTAATAGACATTTATTATTATTTAACAGCAACCAGTTCCAGATCATATAGAAATTAATACATTGAAAGATGCTTATTTTGTAATTATCAATTTAACAAAGTTTAATCTAAAACCATAAATAAACTTTACACAAAGATTTTTTTTTAATATACAATAGGTATGCTTATTTGAAATATTAGAGGTGATATTGACGTTTCACAACCCATAAATTCTATATACATAAACAGTATGTAACATGTCACTTATGGGAATTTACAAAGAATATCAA
Source organism: Mizuhopecten yessoensis (assembly GCF_002113885.1). NCBI lineage: Eukaryota > Metazoa > Mollusca > Bivalvia > Pectinida > Pectinidae > Mizuhopecten > Mizuhopecten yessoensis. Next base: position 123,469 of record NW_018408266.1, read on the forward strand.
TGGAATGGGGAGTGTCATGTATTTATCCTCCTAAAAATATAATTTATGGCTGCCTTCATTGATTAAATCCGCTGTTTCTGAGAACTATAGTGTTTCCAACAGCATATTACAATGTACAGATGCAGTTGTACTTGTTTTACTGTTGACTGTGACATTCTCGCGTGTGGGATGCTGTGATATGTAGTGATGGTACAGCCGGTCGTAGTCGGGGAACCCATTTGTTCATAAACAGAAGTTTGTCGAAGGCAACTGCAAACTTCTTGTTCGTGGCGTAATAGACCAGCCAGTTAAGTGAGGGATGTAGATGCGCAAAAACTGTAATATACAAATGGACGGCATGGGCGAATGTATTGTGCGTGTCAACGACCATTAAAATGGCGAATGGGATCCAACAAATTGAGAACACAGCGTACACTACAAATATAGTCCGGGCGAGATGAAGTGACTTCCGAACAGAAATCCTGTGTATAAAGGGTTGGTTTGAATGGTTGTCTGGATGATTTGTCTTTTCACTTTCGTTTTTATCATGATCCTTGTTTTCAGATGTTGGTGTCATCGTTGAATATTGTTGAACTCGTTTCTGACTGTTTAACACATAAATGTACAAATTGATGTATGAAATTCCTGTCACAAGAACCGGTACCCAGACGAGAGTTACCGAGAACACCACAGTATATGGAAACGTAGCCATTCTATCCCAGATACACTCTAAACTCTTACGGTCGAAGCCGTGGTCACCTATTCCAGTCAGATTGAGAAGCACCATTGTAATACCGACGACATAAAGGGCGCCACATATGATGACGCAGTTCCGGCCGGTGAATATCCGGTTGTAGTGGCGATTGTGGCATATGTGAATATACCTGTTGAAGCTTAGGCACGCGATAGACCCCAGGGAAACTATACAGGATACAGTACAGATGGAGGCAATGGTCTGGCACAGTCCGGGAATACTGTCGAAGAACTGTTCGCCTTCAAGCTTGGCTGAAATTTTAACGTTTTGCGTTAATGAATCTATTACACCTAATTACAACCTGCCATATCGATGTCGATTTATCATGAGAAAGATACACTACTGTAGTATTTCAATGATATTTTTTTTATTTACTTTTTTTATTTCATCAATAAAAACAAAAAGTTTTAAATTCTTAAGTATATAATTTTGTTTCTGTTAAGAACCGTATTGAATTGACAGGTAACATGAAACTTTGCATCAGTTGCTGGTTTAAAATGCTGTCAGTAACAATACATGGTTATATTAATGATTGCTATTTTTGGAACAAAGTTTCGTGTCATTGAAACCTCAATTCCATTTTTCATTACGTGACTAAGAGCGTTATAGCATTCTAGGAATGACGTTTTTATGTTCTGTAAATTTCCGCAGAAGTCGGAACTGCTCAAAACTCGTATCAGTTATAACTTCTCTTTATAACGGTGAAACACGCCATCGGTAGGTATATAAGGAAAATAAGAATATTAGCAAGCTTGAAAATAGGAATGTATCATTTATAGAACATAAAAATTGCGTTATGTTAAAACAAAATAGCATACACAAAACAATATGTATTTGACTTCTTGCTTATATCATAAGTTAAAAAAATGTAAGATAAAAAGTTTGGAGATGCCGGGGATTGAACCCGGGGCCTTTCACATGCGAAGCGAACGCTCTACCACTGAGCTACATCCCCTACATGTGTATACACAGCCGATAGCAGGACTGTTTACTGTACTGTACGTAATATCAATACCTGCCAAGTCAGGTACATCAGAACACATGATCTAAGTATGGTTGAAGATATGAACAAACAGCCCCTTATCAATGTTACGTAGTTATAGAATTATTTCTAACAGAAATTTGAATTCAGTGTTATTTGATTAAAATAGAGCGATCAATATTACAATCGGTAATGACCAAGATTTCAATTAACTCAGCTTATCTAGATGCATTCCTGTCCGAATCTTAAAGTTCAGATATTGTACATGTAAAGCGTTTAACTTCGTTGACCAATATCTTGTTTTGGGAAAATTGTCAAGATGTTGTCAATTTCATGAAAACAACGGCCATTTGCATACATGCGCGTGGAAGTAAAGCACAGATAAACATTAGAATAAGTTCATTACTTGAAGTATTTGATAAAATTTCATTTAAGGAAATTTGTCTGAATTATATTCACTATCCATTAAGAAATATAAGACGCCTTACATCTATGGAGAGTTTCACAGTAATTCACGAGTCATTTATTTTTTAGGTTTTTAAATCGTATCTATTACAACTGTACTGATGTACCTAAACGAATGATTTATAGGCAAATACTCATAAACGGATATATATATGTCGGTAATTTATTCAAGATAAAATAATTATGTTTATTGCGTTGTGTGTAAATTTGCAATTTCTTCATGTAAAAGTTTTGGAAGATGGCTGGATAAGATTCCTATATATAAATATCGAAAAATGTATTGAAAAATCGTTTCGACTCGAGTTCTGACCGAGTGTGTTGACGCTGTAGTATAATTAGTCTTCGATTGTTGATGCTGTGATATAAGTTGTCATTGTGGGTTGACGCTTTGGTTTATGTTGTTCTTCTGTTTTGTTTTATCAGCGAAATATCATTTGTCTTTTTGCATTGACACTGTGGAATAGTATGTTTTGGTATACGTTGTTTGTATGTGTTGACTCTGTGATGTACGTATCTTATATCCTTGCATGTTGACACTGGGATATTTTCCATTTGTATTGACTCGATGGTATGTTTTACCTGTGTGTTGACATTCTATTATTTTGAACTTGTGTGCTGATGTTGAAGTATATTTTTAACTTGTGGGTTTACGCTATGAAATACTTTTTTTGTGTTCTTGTATGACACTGCGGTATATTTAATGTTCTGGTGTCGCTATGGTATATATTTTTGGTCGGTGTTTGTATATGAAACTGCGGTTTATTGTGGCGTTGTGTATTGACACTGCGTAATATTGTCGTTTGTATTTCCAGTTTTCTATTTATCAGGATTTTTACATCGATTTGTTCCGTTTACAAAGAAACTAAAAAGCCAGAGATATCAACTGGGGATGATTCCACCTAAACCAAGCAATTTCAATCTGTAAGTGTGAGCATTCGCCATAACGTACCCACTTCCAAGCGACCAAACAACAATGATAACAATGATTTTGGAAACTTTGATTTGATAGTTGAATAGAAATCGTCATCGCAACCTAATTAATAAGTTGGTATTTATGAATCTTGCTCATTTGTGTCACACACATACAAACAAGTCCCATCGTTTTGTTGTTATACATTTGCAATACACGGATCAATATATTTTTTATCCGTTATTTTACTGACAATATCATGACGACGTTGGTCGGATATTTACCATAAAATCGTGATGAGGAACGGAAGCGTTAAAAGGTTCAATTGATTTTTCCGTCCGGTATTCAGTTTCGTGCTTTATTCAGGTTAATTTCACGTCTATGTTATTACGCGGACGGTTACTAAAACGTTGCTCTAATATTGATAAGTGTATTTATTCCCTTTTACGACATCCCGAGCCACTTCATTCTGGTGTCATTTCTTAAAAATGGCATTTGCTGAACCTACAGGATGCCCAAGGGAAAAATCCCTCCAAACGATTTTGCATCACAAAACAAAACACCTTACTATGCGTGAAAGAGGTGTTTGCACTTATTGTCAGGGTTTTGAGCAATATCATCATGTTTTCCTGTTGTTGTGTATAACAAATGACGAAAAATACACAAAGTGAAGCAATGCCATTCCGTTTTATACTTTTCTAAATCCATTTCCAATAATTTCTAAACTTATAAGGACCATTCAGTTTATTCGTGTTTTATTAGAAGGGTCATTTTTTAAGGATGAAGGAGCTGCTAGATTTGCGTGGTAAATTTAACGTTTAAAACAACGAAGAGATATTCAACCTTAACACCATTCTGATAGTAGGTTTATTTAAAAGGTTGTTCAAAGAAAATGTTAATGTACGCATATGGTATCTTACCTATTACACATATACTGAAGTATACTCTGTTGAATCACTTACCTACTATACCCATAGGGTCGGCTACAGTTGTGATATACAGATCCGATATGGCGAGGTTGACAATGAATGTAGACTCCTTGTTCTGCAATGACTTCTGTGTGGCTACAGCCACGATCACTAGTACGTTTCCGAGAGTCCCTACAAAAGACGCGAAAGCAAGCACAACGATACACGGAATGGCAAGACCCGGACTTTCATGAAGGAACTGGTGGCGTCCCCATATCTGGTCTGTATGAATGGCAATTGGGGCTTCCGTCGTGGTAGTAAAGTTGTCCATGTCATCCGTCTATCGTTTACCCTGCAAACAGAGACAACGGTTATACGATATCAGCTTGGTAGCGTTGTACGTGTGGCAATATTATAAATCATGATATCATCAGTTTCCATGGCGATGGGGTTTTTAAACTTAATGACGACGAAACAGAGTTCGGTATCATTAGATATATACTTCCTGAGGGCTAAATGGTATATTACGTCATTCATTGTAATTATCTTTTTCCCTTTTAGTCAATATTTTCGTAGTAGGTTATCCATCGAAATTTCCGTTTGACGTCCTTGCAAAAAACACAAAATATAGTTTATTTTCAAAACTTGATTTGCGGAATATTACACGTTTTATGTTATTACATTTATTTTAAACAACAGATTTTATCTTACAATGCTCTAGGACGGCGGACGGTAAACAAATTACGCTTGTATTACGTAACGCGGCCCAGCATTTTATTAATACCCAATGTGATGAGGTCGTCTGTGTTATGCAAGAAAAATGTATTTTAGTCAATGGGTTAAAAGCATGCACAATGTTACATAAATATTTTAATGCAATATAATAAACAGTTGACGACTGACATTATTTGACGGTTGATTACATACTGTAGTTACATTTAAAAGTACGTTAATATCACCCTTTAAAACTAGTAAAACGCTTGTTGTTATTGGCACTTTCATATAAAGGTATATAAAGGAGGACAATAGTGTTGACACAGTAACTGTATGGATATCAATACTTGAGTAGATAGGTTCATTGAGCCATTTAAAGATCCCTGTCCTATTGCAGGCTAAAAAAAACCTAGAAAATTCAACTGTAGTTTTTTTCTAATATACAGAAATTTCCCCTTAATTTCGTTTTGGATATAACCGAAGCTTGATTATGGTATTTCTTCTACCAAATCACTGTTAGTGATGTCTTTCAGAAAATAGTTACACAAGGTAATGATTTTCTTTTTAGAATGGATTTATCAAAGCTATTGTCAACCCGGTTTCTTACTCATAGCTACATTTTTGGCTTTGGTAAGAGCATCCTTACACTCGTTTAATTCGCAGACACACTTTAACGTTAACCGCATTGACGTTCAGGTAGTATTAGACAATCGTTTTGTTTTCTTTATACCGGATTTATTTTTGCTTTCTTTTCGACATAAACCGCTCTAAAGAGCACAACCCCTCTACTTAACTTCATCAATCTGTATAACGGTATATTGAGCTTAGTCTCGCGGGAGTCAAACGTGATTAGAACCATTAGCTTCTCTGTCCCTGTTGTTCACCGAAAATAGACCATGCATCTGATTCACGGGAAAGAAAGCATTGACCATTTTATTTTTCAGACGAACAAAAGAACGTTCCTGCAACTAATTCGGTTTGTTCTATACTTGCAGTTTCGAAGGTCATAAATATGACATCCAGTAGCTAAACTGACTTGTAGAAGAAAATTATTGATTTGTTGTCACAAGTTCGCAAATTCTTAAAATGGTTTTGCTATTAACAAGTGAAAAGTGTATAGAACTATTCGTAGACAACATAATGGCTACATCGAATGTGAACACATCCCTAATAAACAACATGAGAATGCAAAAGTGTTAGCAAAACTGTAATTTGAACTAGGACCAAATATGAGTAAAAGAAAAGATTCCCATAGGGACCTCTCAAAAAGTACAAGGAGAATAAAACCAAGTGTTCCAAGTGTAAATATGTTATGCTTCATCAACGGCACCATCTAGGTCAAATCCAACGTCCTCATAGTGAGAACTGGGGTAATGACAACAAAACAACAATGTACACTTATAGACGATTATAAGCATTATCGAAAATACAGCATACCATGATGATTACGTCTTCAAATTCCGACAATGATCCTCATCATGAAAAATCATTTATGCAGATCATTGTTATACATTAAAACAAAGCATTAAACATAAAGAATGGGTGGTTGCCCGTTTCTTTCCATGTAAATATTTCATGAGTGTGGTGTAATGTCAATGTGTTACGAGCGCGAGGCACAAGTACAATTATGGAAGTATTATGCCATACGAGTTAAACATACATAGCATTCTAAATGGGAAATACTTTAATATTCGATTAACAATGATATATTTCGTTGAAATAAACTTGAACCTAAAGGAATCAAGGGGACACCCAATCGAAAGGCAAACTTCAAGATCCCCGTCGAAAGCCCATGTTAAAATGATTCACCGCTAAAAAAATGGACAACTGGACTATTACAGCGATATTATCATTATCCAAAGCCTCTTACGGTCTATTTCAAAGCATGACTTCACGTCGACATTTTAATTAAAACGAAATGAGTTGTATTTGTTCATTCAAATAATCTTGTTATTGGAGGCAAGAAAAGAATTGATATTGCCATATTATTTTGTCTTCCCTACACGACACCTTCATAATGTCCTTATCTCTAGAGGGCGCACCAATCGTCTATCACGTATAGCATGGAAATGTCCCATTAACAGGTTCTACATTTGTTACAAGGGGAGGTTATCAATATAAGCATGATACCAGGTTTGGACATTATTGATTTATCGGGATGATGTCTAGCTGTGGAGCTCCCTAGCGACTTGAATGTCAAATACATCTGTAAGGATTGTATTAAACATTTCTTTAATATGGTATGATAAGGGTAAATACAATCCGGATTTGTATGATGCTTTTGGAATGCTACTGCTCGTTTAAGACCCGAGGAGTGCCGTTACCTTGATAGCCACCGTTATATCTTTTTAGTAGTCGCTCGGTTTATATTATGCACGTTTAAAATTAACCAGTATCTTTCTAAATTTTGAAATTTATACATTAATGGTGTTTTACGCACATCCCTTTCGGTTTCAACAGTAGTTTAGACCAATTTTATTTCTAAATTGTTGGCCCCTATCACTACCAAAGTGTCCTAGAAGGATGAAATAAATTATTTGTAAGATGCAGTCTAATACTTTTTTTGGCATGCCGCAATTATTAACACACTTTTACAGTGCAACAGCCTATGCATGTGTGTTACATTAATCTTTTAAGCGCCCTTTACAAATTATCTAATCATCCTTGAGATACCACGTAGGCAATATTAACTGCCTTTCACATGCATGGTTTTGATAATTTAATTGAAAAAAAAAGCATTTTCCTCAAAATAAGTCTCGAATGGGAAAATATTTCTGGGTAATACAAAGGGCATTCCACATATGAGAATGGCCTATCATACATATACCATTCCACCATCGCACTGCTCCTGTTAGATAATGGAAATTCGCATTCCAAATGGTAATTTTGAGCAAAAGAGATGACGTCTTCATCAAAGAAAATTTAAGTAAAAAAAGGTTGCACCCTGTAATTTACCCCATACGAAGTGAACAACTATCAAAGAGTGGTCCAGATCCATATCTATATTTATCTTATTGCATGTGGTTGTATGTGTTTAAAAAGTGGTTCTTTAACACATGCATATGTGGTCTTTAATTAGAGATGGTCTCTCAAGCAGTTTTTACTGTAACTACATTTCAGAGAACTTATCAGATAAACACCATAGTGCATATATTTGTACACATTATCCTTAATTCCAACACAACAAATTCGTTACAACGTTAATGGACCTTTACAGTATTTGACAGTTGGAAGCATATAAATAGCATTTATCAAAACAATACCGAGCTCGTATATCTATCAGCAATCAAGAACATATGAAATTAGGTGATCATGATTTATATATAAACAAGATACATTATCATAAATACACATGCGTTGTGTGCTCAAAAACGAGTTTTACTACCCTGTGATTGAATATTGCCCTTGTTTATTTGCATTAACAACTATTCGGGGACATTTTCAAATTGTGGTAATTAGGCCAAAGACAATTTTCGCCGTATATGTTAGCAAAATGATTGGTTTTGATTGGTTTGACGGTTTAACGTTGACATTAATGTCAGCAAGCTTTTATTGTTCGGGGTAACAGATGTATATTCATTACTGTTCTGGGACTATTTAACGGCCAATAGTTACGGCAATGCAGGTTCAGTATCCTGAAGTACAAAATTGTCAATAATAATTCCATGTCAAACCAATACGTTGTTAAACAGGAATCGACATTTGTTGAGGTTTCGTATCTTTTTGGTCGTTTTCTACATTCTTTGGACCTCGCACAATCTCGACTGACATGATTACACTTGAAAAATAACGTTGCTTCAAATATCCCGAGACAATATTACGTCCATGGGTATTATCAAGCTCAATTGTTTACTGGTTGTAATAGGAGTTTTGAGAAGCAAGAATAATAGTATTGTTGAGGATGCTGTTGCTATGGTGACAACGCGAAAACGGTCTTTAAATCGTCACATCATACTTAGATAAAGTATCATTACCACGATCAGGCATGTTTGGTTTAATAAAATAGCGAGATCACAACCAAAATGAGGACATAAATATTATATGAGTACTATAAGTTTACAGTTTCAGACGTGTTTGACACGGGTCCCCGAATCCTTTTTATTATCGTATGACATGTAAAAGCTCTTTGTGTGTGTATGAAGAAATGAAGTTTAACCCTAAAGGAATTTTAAATATGGGGAAATTGTCATTAGATTGAAGGTTAATGGCTTGAAATGGGGCTTAAGAGGAGAAGTATATGGTAAATTGTACTTCTCGTTTGGGAAGATAATGGAAATTAAGTAGTTTTCACAATCTCGTTTATCAAGGTCTAAACACTTATACACACATATACAATGTATATATATCTTAATTTAAAATGAAAGGAATTGGATCATCGTTCCGTTTTATTATCCCTGGTGTAAAGTAAACTTAGTAAAAATCGGTCGGTTGAAATACTGTAAATAACACTGTAGATTTTTCTGTATTTATTTACGCTTTCTACTTCACTTTCGCTTTAGGTGACACGCACCGAGATATGTTCTAGTTTCTTCGTTTTCCACAAATTCTAAATCAATAAAGTAAAAACGTCAAAAATTCCAGGGGTTTCATGATTGCTATGGCACGTTTATAAAATTAAGACGAAGGAGTAATGAACAAATATTTGATGAAGCCCCGAAACACCCAAATTGGTTAATATTTGGACAGCCACTCTTTGTTGTAAATCAATAAAAATGGAAGATTGGATTAGCGTCCCTAATTTGATAACAAATTGTCAACTATTTTGATAAACACTCCAGAGACCTAATTGAACAGCAAAAATTAAAAAAAGAGAGATGAACATCTCTTTGGAAAATGTTATGCAATTTCAACTTAAATGATTGATGAATGCCTCAAAATAAAATGAGTTCGATTTGGATGACGTTTGAGTCGTTATCATGTGGTGAAATGTATGCTTGTTTTGAACACTGCACCTTAACGTACAATGGTCAAAATATGTGTGGGTTTTTTTCAATTCGTACATAATCACTTTTTCTTGTATTGCTATTTATTTCTTGATTAAGATGATCAAGACTTTTGGCAGTGCCTTCATGTCGGACGTAACTTTTGCTAGCGAGAGGCGGAAATCTTTAAAGATACTTTGGCGCTCATGTGAGGTATTTGGTAGCTGTCCCAGCTGTCTCTTATATTTTAAATATTGAGGCTATGGGTTTCACGCTTGGCATAGTTAGTATAAAATCAAGGGGCAAACATTACCGTGAAATAAAAAAGAAGCAAAACCTTAAATATGTAGAGTTATTTTGGTTAATTAATTTTGGTATTTGGAACAGAACCATTGTAGAAAAAATGTTCTCTATATAGTGCTTTACAGATGTTCGGGAAAAATAAAATAAAAACTATATAACGGCCAATAGGTTACGGCAATGCAGGTTCAGCATCCTCTAGTGCAAAATTGTCAATAATAATTTCATGTCAAACCAATACATTGTTAAACAGGAATCGACATATGTTGAGGTTTCGTATCTTTTTGGTCGTTTTCTACATTCTTTGGAACTCGTACAATCTCGACTGACATGATTACACTTGAAAAAAAAACTTGCTTCAAATATCCCGAGACAATATTACGTCCATGGGCATTATCAAGCTCTATTGTTTACAGGTTGTAAGCAAGAAAGATATTATTGTTGAGGATGTTGTTGCTATGGTGACAACGTGAAAAAGCTCTTTGTGTGAATATAAAGAAATGAAGTTTAACACTAAAGGAATATTTAAAATTGGGAAATTGTCATATAGATTGAAAGTGAGGTAACCCTTATCATTAAATTGAAGGCTAATGGCTTGAAATGGGGCTTAAGAGGAGAAGTATATGGTAAATTGTACTTCTCGTTTGGGAAGATAATGGAAATTAAGTAGTTTTCACAATCTCGTTTATCCAGGTCAAAACACTTATACACACATATACAATGTATATATATCTTAATTTAAAATGAAAGGAATTGGATCATCGTTCCGTTTTATTATCCCTGGTGTAAAGTAAACTTAGTAAAATCGGTCGGTTGAAATACTGTAAATAACACTGTAGATTTTTCTGTATTTATTTACGCTTTCTACTTCACTTTCGCTTTAGGTGACACGCACCGAGATATGTTCTAGTTTCTTCGTTTTCCACAAATTCTAAATCAATAAAGTAAAAACTTCAAACATTCCAGGAGTTTCATGATTGCTATGGCACGTTTATAAAATTAAGATGAACGAATATTTGATGAAGCCCCGAAACACCCAAATTGGCGAATATTTGGACAGCCACTCTTTGTTGTAAATCAATAAAAATGGAAGATTGAATAAGCGTCCCAAATTTGATAACAAATTGTCAAATATTTTGATAAACACTCCAGAGACCTAATTAAACAGTAAGAATGCAATTTCAACTTAAATGATTGATGAATGTCTCAAAATAAAATGAGTTCGATTTGGATGACGTTTGAGTCGTTATCATGTGGTGAAATGTATGCTTGTTTTGAACACTGCACCTTAACGTACAATGGTCAAAATATGTTGTTGTTGTTTTTTAATTCGTACATAATCACTTGTTCTTGTATTGCTATTTATTTTTTAATTAAGTTAATCAAGACTTTTGGCAGTGTTTTCATGTCGGACGTAACTTTTGCTTGCGAGAGGCGGAAATCTTTAAAGATATTGAGGCTATGGGTTTTACGCTTGGCATTGTAAGTATATAATCAAGGGGCAAACATTACCGTGAAATAAAAATAAGCAAAATCTTATTTTGGTTAATTAATTTTGGAATTTGGAACAGAAACATTCTAGAAAATATGTTCTATATATAGTGCTTGAAAGATATTCGGGAAAAATAAAATAATCCACAAAGTATTTTATCTCTTTTTAATTGTTTACAGAAAATCATAAAGATATACTTGTTTATTTTGCAACAATTGATAAACAAGTTTTATCAACTAATGTTAATCACTCATGTTTTCCATGATTAAATCTCACCGGGGGTATCTAGAGTGCCAGGAAAAATACTACGTAGTCGGCCAGGAAACCTTTTGTCGTTTCACGACAGATGATGGAATGCGTCCCGGTCATCTTGTTAAAAGAGGATTGCGTTATCAACTGTCCCTCCCGACCGCCCCTCCCGACCGCCCAAAATGAAAAATAATTTCAAATTACACCATTTATTGACGGGCAATAAATGAGTTTTCACATTTGCATCCTTTGCTATAGAATGACATCTAAGCGGCGTCTATATATTTGTTCTTTCATGGGAGGTTTATGTGTATATATCATCATGTTTGTAAAAAATACTGTCGAAAGTCTGAGCAAAAAACAAATAATATTGACAATTAAAGATTTTTTCAATACAGAATAATCAAAGATGTGATAAGGCTATCACGTGAACACGAATCAGCTAAAAGAACGGATTATTTCTAATGGTTTACCTTTTGCGTTGGAATAAAGATTTCATGGGTCTTATCGCTTAATCGATAACAAGGTTGAAACTAATAGATTCCAGATTTCATTTTGAATAAAACTGTAATTTTGAAAGAATGCGTATTCAAATGTGCAGTCATAACAACTTGAATTATCGATAAGGAATGAAAATGTTGCAACATCCATTTATATAAGCAAATAGTTGTCTGTTGACTTTAATGCGTGTTAACGAAAGCGTAGTAAAGAAAACATTAATATAAATAGCCAATATATTTCCAGACATTCCACGAAGGTTTTTTCGTAGGTATTTTTTCGCGATTTTACATCGGAAAATACATCTTGCAAAAGGCTAAGGAATTTTCACTAATTCATCTGTACCATTGCAATATGTATTACGGACATTTTACCAGAAAAATCCGCAAAATAAAAGTTGATCACCCCATATGATGACGTATGGTTGTGATAGCATCATTACAATACAAATGATGATTGATCGTTTCAACATTTTTGTTAAATTCTCGTTTTGTTTCGATGGATTTCATGTCGTTGTTTCCTTGTAGAATTTAATAAATCGGCACATGTCAAACATATAATAAAAAAAAACAAAAAAACCCTGAAAACTGTGATAATGTGTTTCAGCATACAAATGTTGTTAATGTTAAGTTTTTTTGCTTTCAACACGCCATTGACACATTAGCAATGGATAACTTCGGTCGTTTTCGATGAGACGTGTTAAAAACATTAGCTAATAGTTTCACATTCACATGAAAATTGAATTCCTACTTTACTTCCACCAAACATCGCAAGTTTTTTGTACAAAACATGTTGGAAATTGGGATGGAATAATGATGGTTTTAGTAAATTAGCTCCAGTTCATGAACTCAAATATCAAAAATCAATATTTGTTCCTGATCCCTAATGGACGAGTGCAAGTCTTAACGCCTAAATTGCTCTCATGCATGGCAAATAGCAGAAGAGGGCTAATTAACACGCAACAGCTATATGTGTCTGTCAGAAACGCACGTGCAATGGTCCTTTCAAGAAAATAAATGAAAGCAGTTGTCAACAGGAAATTGATTCAGATATTGGAATAACAGCGAAACTGTACATCGCCTTGCCTAGTAAAGATGGTGCTTCACAAAATTGATATGTTACAGCGATCTGATCAACGAGTTGAATTGACAACGTTATAGCCAGCCTAATAGAGCCGAAACGAAGTATGCCATAGCTTCAGCACACAGACAGGATATCCTACATCGTAAACACACAAGGACACCATATACTATCAGCACACATATTGACAAAATACGTCCTAGCTTCACCACACAAGGACAAAGATAATTATGGTGATAACACAAAAGACCAAAACACATGCTAGCGTCATTATTTAATGAAAAAAAAACTTGTGCATCCAACATTAATGAAAAAAATAGCCTCAACACCAAAGAACAAATCGGAATCAAGCGTCAACATAAGAAAACAAACTATGCCATAGTATAACACACAAGGTTACCGCGAGCGGTATATAATACGCCCGTCACACATTGAATGAGCAGTTGTTTGTATGATTGAAATATATGAAGTATTGGTGAGTAATTGATATTAAAAGAGAAATCATTCAACATAACTGGTAGATCAATGAGTGCAATACAACATCATGGAACGCATGCATCGCATTAATGAAACCAAGGGTAATAACTCCAGTAATTACGGTCGGATAATGGCGGTTATCAAACTTGTCCGTGGTTTCATGGTAATTAACCTTGTTGTGAAGTTTGAAGTTAATCCGTTAATAATTACTCGAGATATCGAGCGGACACTGTTTCGGCAAGTCCATAAAGGGGCATAACTCCACAAATTATGGTCGGATAATGGCGGTTATCGAACTTGTCCGAGGTTTCATGGTAATTAACCTTGTTGTGAAGTTTGAAGTTAATCCGTTAATAATTACTCGAGATATCGAGCGGACACTGTTTCGGCAAGTCCATAAAGGGGCATAACTCCACAAATTATGGTCGGATAATGGCGGTTATCGAACTTGTCCGAGGTTTCATGGTAATTAACCTTGTTGTGAAGTTTGAAGTTAATCCGTTAATAATTACTCGAGATATCGAGCGGACACTGTTTCGGCAAGTCCATAAAGGGGCATAACTCCACAAATTATGGTCGGATAATGGCGGTTATCGAACTTGTCCGAGGTTTCATGGTAATTAACCTTGTTGTGAAGTTTGAAGTTAATCCGTTAATAATTACTCGAGATATCGAGCGGACACTGTTTCGGCAAGTCCATAAAGGGGCATAACTCCACAAATTATGGTCGGATAATGGCGGTTATCGAACTTGTCCGAGGTTTCATGGTAATTAACCTTGTTGTGAAGTTTGAAGTTAATCCGTTAATAATTACTCGAGATATCGAGCGGACACTGTTTCGGCAAGTCCATAAAGGGGCATAACTCCACAAATTATGGTCGGATAATGGCGGTTATCGAACTTGTCCGAGGTTTCATGGTAATTAACCTTGTTGTGAAGTTTGAAGTTAATCCGTTAATAATTACTCGAGATATCGAGCGGACACTGTTTCGGCAAGTCCATAAAGGGGCATAACTCCACAAATTATGGTCGGATAATGGCGGTTATCGAACTTGTCCGAGGTTTCATGGTAATTAACCTTGTTGTGAAGTTTGAAGTTAATCCGTTAATAATTACTCGAGATATCGAGCGGACACTGTTTCGGCAAGTCCATAAAGGGGCATAACTCCACAAATTATGGTCGGATAATGGCGGTTATCGAACTTGTCCGAGGTTTCATGGTAATTAACCTTGTTGTGAAGTTTGAAGTTAATCCGTTAATAATTACTCGAGATATCGAGCGGACACTGTTTCGGCAAGTCCATAAAGGGGCATAACTCCACAAATTATGGTCGGATAATGGCGGTTATCGAACTTGTCCGAGGTTTCATGGTAATTAACCTTGTTGTGAAGTTTGAAGTTAATCCGTTAATAATTACTCGAGATATCGAGCGGACACTGTTTCGGCAAGTCCATAAAGGGGCATAACTCCACAAATTATGGTCGGATAATGGCGGTTATCGAACTTGTCCGAGGTTTCATGGTAATTAACCTTGTTGTGAAGTTTGAAGTTAATCCGTTAATAATTACTCGAGATATCGAGCGGACACTGTTTCGGCAAGTAAAGGGGCATAACTCCAGAAATTATGGTCGGATAATGGCGGTTATCGAACTTGTCCGAGGTTTCATGGTAATTAACCTTGTTGTGAAGTTTGAAGTTAATCCGTTAATAATTACTCGAGATATCGAGCGGACATCGCCCGCCCGCCCGACCGCCCGCCCGCTCACGTGATAACATAATACGTCCCCGTCTTCGACGGGCGTATAAAAAGGACAAATGTGTCGATGCAGGAGGACGAAACACCTTTTCTGTAGCAGAATATATACTACAGGGTAAACACACAATGACAAGAAATATACCATAGCGTCAAAACAGCGACAAGATATCCCATAGCGTCAACATAGGAACAAAAAATATCAGAGCATTAACATAGGAACAAAATATACCCAAGCGTTAACATAGGAACAAAATATACAAGAGCGATAACACAGGAATAAAATATATCAGAGCGTTTTCATAGGAACAAAATATACCAGAGCGTTAACACAGGAACAAAATATATCAGAGCGTTAACATAGGAACAAAATATACAAGAGTGTTAACACAGAAACAAAATATATCAGAGCGTTAACATAGGAACAAAAAATATCAGAGCATTAACATAGGAACAAAATATACAAGAGCGTTAACCATGAACAAAATATATCAGAGCGTTAACATAGAAACAAAATATACCAGAGCGTTAACATAGGAACAAAATATATCAGAGAGTTAACTAAGGAACAAAATATATCAGAGCGTTAACATAGGAACAAAATATATCGGAGCGTTAACATAGGAACAAAATATATCGGAGCGTTAACATAGGGACAAAATATACCAGAGCGTTAACATAGGGACAAAATATATCAGAGCTTTAACATAGGAACAAAATATATCAGAGCGTCAACAAAAGGAGAAATTATATCAGCGCGTTAACATAGGAACAAAATAAACCAGAGCGTTAACATAGGGACAAAATATATCAAAGCGTTAACATAGGGACAAAATATATCAGAGCGTTAACATAGGGACAAAATATATCAGATCGTTAACATAGGAACAAAACATATCAGAGCGTTAACATAGGAACAAAAAATATCAGAGCATTAACATAGGAACAAAAAATATCAGAGCATTAACATAGGAACAAAAAATATCAGAGCATTAACATAGGAACAAAATATATATTAGAGCGTTAACATAGGAACAAAATATATATTAGAGCCTTAACATAGGAACAAAATATATCAGAGTGTTAACATAGGAACAAAATATATCAGAGTGTTAACATAGGAACAAAATATATCAGAGCATTAACATAGGAACAAAATATACCCAAGCGTTAACATAGGAACAAAATATACAGGAGTGTTAACACAGAAACAAAATATATTAGAGCGTTAACATAGGGACAAAATATATCGAGGGGGGAACATAGGGACAAAATATATCAGAGCGTTTACATAGGGACAAAATATCTCAGAGAGTTAACTTAGGAACAAAATATATCAGAGCGTTAACATAGGAACAAAAAATATCAGAGCATTAACATAGGAACAAAATATACAAGAGAGTTAACAAAGAAACAAAATATATCAGAGCGTTAACATAGGGACAAAATATATCCAAGCGTTAACATAGGGACAAAATATATCCAAGCGTTAACATAGGGACAAAATATATCGAAGCGTTAACATAGGGACAAAATATATCCAAGCGTTAACATAGGGACAAAATATATCCAAGCGTTAACATAGGGACAAAATATATCGAAGCGTTAACATAGGGACAAAATATATCCAAGCGTTAACATAGGGACAAAATATATCCAAGCGTTAACATAGGGACAAAATATATCGAGGGGGGAACATAGGGACAAAATATATCAGAGCGTTAACATAGGAACAAAATATATATTAGAGCCTTAACATAGGAACAAAATATATCAGAGTGTTAACATAGGAACAAAATATATCAGAGCATTAACATAGGAACAAAATATAGCCAAGCGTTAACATAGGAACAAAATATACAAGAGCGTTAACACAGAAACAAAATATATCAGAGCGTTAACATAGGAACAAAATATACCAGAGCGTTAACATAGGAACAAAATATACAAGAGTGTTAACATAGGAACAAAATATATCAGAGCATTAACATAGGAACAAAATATATATTAGAGCGTTAACATAGGAACAAAATATATCAGAGCGTCAACATAAGGACAAAATATTCCAGACAGTTAACATAGGAACAAAATATATCAGAGCGTTAACGTAGGAACAAAATATACCAGAGCGTGAACATAGGAACAAAATATACCAGAGCGTTAACATAGAAACAAAATATATCAGAGCGTTAACATAGGAACAAAAAATATCAGAGCGTCAACATAGAAACAAAATATACCAGAGCGTCAACATAGGGAGAAATTATCTCAGAGCGTTAACATAGGGACAAAATATATCAGAGCATTAACATAGGAACAAAATATATCAGAGCGTTAACCTAGGAACAAAATATACCAGAGCGTTAACATAGGAACAAAATATACAAGAGTGTTAACATAGGAACAAAATATATCAGAGCATTAACATAGGAACAAAATATATATAGTGTTAACACAGAAACAAAATATATCAGAGCGTTAACATAGGAACAAAATATACAAGAGTGTTAACATAGGAACAAAATATATCAGAGCATTAACATAGGAACAAAATATATCAGAGTGTTAACATAGGAACAAAATATATCAGAGCATTAACATAGGAACAAAATATATATAGTGTTAACACAGAAACAAAATATATCAGAGCGTTAACATAGGAACAAAATATATCGGAGCGTTAACATAGGAACAAAATATATCGGAGCGTTAACATAGGAACAAAATATATCGGAGCGTTAACATAGGGACAAAATATACCAGAGCGTTAACATAGGGACAAAATATATCAGAGCGTTAACATAGGAACAAAATATACCAGAGCGTCAACATAAGGACAAAATATACCAGACAGTTAACATAGGAACAAAATATATCAGAGCTTTAACATAGGGACAAAATATATCAAAGCGTTAACATAGGGACAAAATATATCAGAGCGTTAACATAGGGACAAAATATATCAGAGCATTAACATAGGAACAAAATATATATTAGAGCGTTAACATAGGAACAAAATATATCAGAGCATTAACATAGGAACAAAATATATATTAGAGCGTTAACATAGGAACAAAATATATCAGAGCGTCAACATAATGACAAAATATACCAGACCGTTAACATAGGAACAAAATATATAAGAGCGTTAACATAGGAACAAAATATATCAGAGCATTAACATAGGAACAAAATATATATTAGAGCGTTAACATAGGAACAAAATATATCAGAGCGTTAACCTAGGAACAAAATATACCAGAGCGTTAACATAGGAACAAAATATACAAGAGTGTTAACATAGGAACAAAATATATCAGAGCATTAACATAGGAACAAAATATATATTAGAGCGTTAACATAGGAACAAAATATATCAGAGCATTAACATAGGAACAAAATATATATAGTGTTAACACAGAAACAAAATATATCAGAGCGTTAACATAGGAACAAAAAATATCAGAGCGTCAACATAGAAACAAAATATACCAGAGCGTCAACATGGGGAGAAATTATCTCAGAGCGTTAACATAGGGACAAAATATATCAGAGCGTTAATATAGGGACAAAATATATCAGATCGTTAACATAGGAACAAAACATATCAGAGCGTTAACATAGGAACAAAATATATATTAGAGCGTTAACATAGGAACAAAATATATCAGAGCATTAACATAGGAACAAAATATATATTAGAGCGTTAACATAGGAACAAAATATATCAGAGCGTCAACATAAGGACAAAATATTCCAGACAGTTAACATAGGAACAAAATATATCAGAGCGTTAACCTAGGAACAAAATATACCAGAGCGTTAACATAGGAACAAAATATATCAGACCGTTAACATAGTGACAAAATATACCAGACCGTTAACATAGGGACAAAATATACCAGAGCGTCAACATACATGTAGGGACAAAATATACCAGACCGTTAACATAGGGACAAAATATACCAGACCGTTAACATAGGGACAAAATATACCAGAGCGTCAACATACATGTAGGGACAAAATATACCAGACCGTTAACATAGGAACAAAATATACCAGAGCGTTAACGTAGGAACAAAATATACCAGAGCGTGAACATAGGAACAAAATATACCAGAGCGTTAACATAGGAACAAAATATACAAGAGTGTTAACATAGGAACAAAATATATCAGAGCATTAACATAGGAACAAAATATATCAGAGTGTTAACATAGGAACAAAATATATCAGAGCATTAACATAGGAACAAAATATATCAGAGCTTTAACATAGGGACAAAATATATCAAAGCGTTAACATAGGGACAAAATATACCAGACCGTTAACATAGGGACAAAATATACCAGAGCGTCAACATAAATGTAGGGACAAAATATACCAGCCCGTTAACATAGGGACAAAATATACCAGACCGTTAACATAGGGACAAAATATACCAGAGCGTCAACATACATGTAGGGACAAAATATACCAGACCGTTAACATAGGAACAAAATATACCAGACCGTTAACATAGGGACAAAATATACCAGACCGTTAACATAGGAACAAAATATACCAGAGCGTTAACGTAGGAACAAAATATACCAGAGCGTTAAAATAGGAACAAAATATACCAGAGCGTTAACATAGGAACAAAATATACCAGAGCGTCAACATAAGGACAAAATATACCAGACAGTCAACATAGGAACAAAATATATCAGAGCGTTAACATAGGAACAAAATATATCAGAGCGTCAACATAAGGACAAAATATACCAGACAGTTAACATAGGAACAAAATATATCAGAGCGTTAACATAGGGACAAAATATATCAAAGCGTTAACATAGGGACAAAATATACCAGACCGTTAACATAGGAACAAAATATACCAGACCGTTAACATAGGGACAAAATATACCAGAGCGTTAACATAGGAACAAAATATATCAGAGCGTTAACATAGGGACAAAATATATCAAAGCGTTAACATAGGGACAAAATATTCCAGACCGTTAACATAGGAACAAAATACATCAGAGCGTTAACATAGGAACAAAATATATCAGAGCGTCAACATAATGACAAAATATACCAGACAGTTAACATAGGAACAAAATATATCAGAGCGTTAAAATAGGGACAAAATATATCAAAGCGTTAACATAGGGACAAAATATACCAGACCGTTAACATAGGAACAAAATATACCAGACCGTTAACATAGGGACAAAATATACCAGAGCGTTAACATAGGAACAAAATATATCAGACCGTTAACATAGTGACAAAATATACCAGACCGTTAACATAGGGACAAAATATACCAGACCGTTAACATAGGAACAAAATCAAAACTCAAAGTCACGACAAAGGGACAAAAGAAGACAAGGAAATCAAGATACATTAACCTCAGAGGAAATATATCTATTTATAACTCCAAATTGTTTCCACTTTATCTGATTCGCTTTACACTCGCTAGTCTCTGAATAGTTAACAAAGGAATTTAGACAGCCCTTCTGTTCAAAATGTCAGATACAGACTAACAAGCGGAAATCGTTATCCGGAGAAACATTTGATAACTATCATCAAAATGCGGGGGAAACTGTGTGTGCTTCGGGGTAACGTACAAACTTATCTGACCTTGTTTACTGGCACGATTTCAGTAACATCAGATAGTATTACCAATTCCTTCATTAGACGCAAACTATAATTGTATTTAAAAGAAATCTTGGAATGAACGTTAGCTCACAATAACATGTAATCAATTAGAGCTGACAGCTTTAAAAATGTACAAACAAATTAGAAAAGTTGTATATCAAACCATTTTGCTTTTGTAACAAATACACCAAGCGTGATTTGGAGAGAAATTACAATGACGTCACTTGACCGACCTCTGAAGATTGTGAACAAATTCCTTTTAATTGACTCACATATATCAGTGGGGGCAATTCAATTCTTATTCAACTATCTAAGCACAACACAACTCGTAATTGGATTTATTTGAACTTATCGTCACTTTGACGTTATTTTTTGTAATGAAAAAAAGAATCTATCATTACACAAAAACCTTCCTAGTCGCATTAAAACATGTTCATTTGAGAGTTTTCATAAAACATGATCAGTTTTTCTTTTAAGGAAAGTGAAAATTGATTGCAAAATTACCGTAACCACAATCACAACCACCGTTACTATTACTAAAGGTACCATCACCGCCGCCACCACAATCACCAATTCTATCACTAAACCAACGTCGTTACTATTACTACTACTGATACTGTTATACTACTACAAAACCACCACCACCACTACAACCATCACCGCAGCCACCACAATCACCAATTATATCGCTATAACTATAACTACTAGTACTACTACTACAAAAAAACACCAACACCATCACCACCAACACCATCACCACCAACACCACCATCACCACGAATACTAACACTACTAGCGCCGTTACTACTATAACTTATACTACTACTACTACTACTACTACTACTACTACTACTATACTACTACTACTACTACTACTACTACTACTACTACTACTACTACTACTACTACTACTACTACTACTACTACTACTACTACTACTACAAAAACCACCTCCATCATCACCACTAATACTAACACTACTAGCGCCGTTACTACTATAACTTATAATACTACTACCACTACAAAAACCACCAACACCATCACCACCAACACCACCATCACCACGAATACTAACACTACTAGCGCCGTTACTACTATAACTTATAATACTACTAACACTACAAAAACCACCTCCATCACACCACCACCAATACTAACACTACTAGTACCGTTACTACTATAACTTATAATACTACTACTACTACAAAAACCACCTCCATCATCACCAACACCAATAATATTACTACTAGCGCCGTTTTACTACTACTACTACTACTACAAAAACTGCCGCCATCGCCACCACCACCGTTACTTCTATTTCTTGTTTTACTACAACTACTTTTTTCTAACTTTGATACACATGAAAAATGTTACTCACGTGGAAATGGAAACAGATCCGGACACTGCATATCCTCGACACCAATCTGCCTACGAGTTATCAGCAAACTCGACTGGGCTGATACCAAATGTGATAATAGCGTATACTCCAGGAATAGTTAGTGATCAAAACCTCTCAGCTCCACGTCACGTTGTGATTTTGGAACGAAGTTTCATATTAAAGATGATATTGATCATTCATCAATGTTTTTGCTTCCGTCAACACACTCGTATCTGGATGCTTCCATTTATGTGTTTTAAGTTCAGGTCGTATCGAAGCACACACAAGAGCTTAATACGTTCCCGTGTGCGCCACTTCAGTAAATCTGGACGGCCGTAGTTGCCTGGCAATGTTTTATCCTGGTACTTCTCTGGTGATTAGATCTCAATGGTATCGATTCCCAGGCAGTGATCTGTACACGCCTGTATATTTAATCTAGGACAATTACGACCATCGGACAGATAGAAGACGGAACTCAGTCTTACCTTTTACCACCTATAAACAAGCACACAGATCACAAATATGTCACAAACATTGCTGACCACCCATGGTCACCATCTATAGTTTATGGAAAACTAACGGTCAATCCGTGTTTAGTACTGAACGTCCAATGGTGCGATGACTTTGGACAGCGCTGTGAGATTCATTAGAAATGAGCCGTGCACGTGTTATGCTCTGTTAACGTAAATACATGGTTATACAGTAGAATTTAATTTCAGACATCTTACATCAATGCCTACCATGCCGAGTTCACTTTTAGTGTTGATGAGTCGCATGTCAGTTCGAGTATCTGTTTTAAGTCTGGTTAAATTCTGAACAGATTTCTACAAAGATAAGGCTTGTGATGTTTGTAGCTTTTGAAAAAAGAATCTGGAGAGCTAGAGTCAGTTATAATACTATTTAAACCCCCGCAGTGAATATTTAGCGTAGCTTTAATGCCTTGGCTCTGCTCCTGACATATGCTGGTTATTTCAGTGATCGCTCCACAGGAGCAGCCATTTGCTGTATCTAAAGAGTGGAAATAAAGCGATAAAAAACAAATTAGTATGATATCCGATATTGTCAAGAATAACATGTCTGCGATATCATTTTTAATGATACCAGGGAGACCAAAATGAATCTGACGACGCGATTGAAACACTTGTTTTGCTATTCCCATTGTTTCACTTGTGGTCTGCTATTCCAATTCTTACACTAGATATATGCTATTCCCATTGTAACACTGGAGATAGGATATTCTCATTGTTAATACTTGTGATATGTTATTCCCATTGTAACTGGAGACCTTCTATTCCCATTGTAGTACTGGATATCTGCTATTCCCATTGTAACAATGGATATCTTCTATTCCCATTGTAACACTGGATATCTACTATTCCCATTGTAACACTGGATATCTGCTATTCCCATTGTAACACTGGATATCTGCTATTCCCATAGTAACACTGGATATCTGCTATTCCCATTGTAACACTGGATATCTACTATTCCCATTGTAACACTGGATATCTGCTATTCCCATTGTAGCACTGGGGATCTGCTATTCTCATTGTAACACTGGATATCTGCTATTCCCATTGTAACACTGGATATCTGCTATTCCCATTGTAACACTGGAGATCTGCTATTCCCATTATAACATTGGAGATCTGCTATTCCCATTGTAACACTGGGTATCTGCTATTCCCATTGTACACTGGATATCTGCTATTCCCATTATAACATTGGATATCTGCTATTCCCATTGTAACACTTGAGATCTGCTATTCCCATTGTACACTGGAGATCTGCTATTCCCATTATAAATATGGCTGTCTGCTGTGTCAATCGTAACACTTCTGATCAATTATCAAAGATGTTACACCTGATGCCTGCTGCCCACGTCGCAATTTCTTAAGATCAGCTTGCCCTATTGTCACATTTGGGAACGCGATATTGTCTTATTTCTCATATTTGCGCTGTAATTATTTTTTCTTTACTAGACACATCGCCAGCATATTATCTCAGCTGTCACAATTATGGGACTTTAGACTTGCAATTCGAGTTCAGTTTACTTTTTCATCTTGAAGACAGCGTACACTTCTAATTTTTGAATTTAGACCATTTCATATTTCCATCGTTTTGGCCTCTAGCATCACCAATGAGCCCTAGAAGTACGAAACAGCTGCACGTTGCAGTGTTATTCATTTCGGAATGATTATCTAGTACCAAATTGTATATGTGCAATCACATTTGTGTGTGTTTTACGTTCATCTCATAAGACTTGGTAGCCAATATACAAAGTTTGTCAGAAATTAGATAATATGACAGGTGCCACATGTGGGGACAGAATAAATCATTACAGATGCCACATTTGGTAGTTGGAGATATCATAACAAGTGTCACACGTGTTAATGGGAGGAATCATGACAGGTGCCACATGTGGGGACAGGAGATATAATGACAGGTGCCACATTTTGGGATAGAGGATAGCATGACGGGTGCCACATGTGGGAACAGGAGATATCATGACAGGTTCCACATGGGGTGATGGTAGATATCATGACAGGTTCAACATTCGGTGATGGGAGGAATCGTGACAGGTGCCACAAATGGGGACAGGAGATATCATGTTAGGTGCTACATGTAGGGACAGGAGATATCATGACAGGTGTCCCATGTGGGGACAGGAGATATCCTGTTAGGTGCTACTGTAGGGACAGGAGATATCATGACAGGTGTCCCATGTGGGGACAGGAGATATCCTGTTAGGTGCTACTGTAGGGACAGGAGATATCATGACAGGTGTCCCATGTGGGGACAGGAGATATCATGTTAGGTGCTACAGTAGGGACAGGAGATATCATGACAGGTGTTACATGTGAAGCCAGAAGACATCATGACAGGGGTTACATGTAGGGACAGAAGACACCATGACAGGTGCAACATGTGAAGCCAGAAGACATCATGACAGGTGCTACATGTGGTGACAAGAGATATCATGACAGGTTCCACATGTAGGGACAGAATAAATTTTGACAGGTGCCACATTTTGGGATAGGAGATATCATGACAGGTGCCAAACTTGGTGCCGAGATACATCATGGCAGGTTCAACACATGGTGCCGGGAGACATCATGACGGGTGCCACATGTGGTGACGGGGATATCATGCCAGGTGCCACATGTGGGGACAGGAGACATCATGACAAGTGCCACATATGGGGACAGAAGATATCATGACAGGTGCTACATTTGGTGATGGGACGAATCATGACAGGTGCCACATGTGGGGACAGGAGATATAATGACAGGTGCCACATTCTGGGACAGAAGATAGCATGACAGGTGCCACATGTATTGACAGAGGATAGCATAACGGGTGCCACATGTGGGGACAGGAGATATAATGACAGGTGCCACATGAGGTGACAGGAGACATCATGACAGGTGCCCAATGTGGGGACAGGAGATATCATGACAGGTTCCACATGTAGGGACAGAATGAATTATGACAGGTGCCACATTTAGGGATAGGATATATCATTAGAGGTGTCACACTTGGTGCCGGGAAACATCATGACAGGTGCCACACATGGTGCAGGGAGACATCATGATGGGTGCCACATGGGGTGACGGGGATATCATGCCAGGTACCCCATGTCGTGATGGGAGGAATCATGACAGATGCCACATGTGGGGACAGGAGATATCATGACAGGTGCCACATGAGGTGACAGGAATCATCATGACAGGTGCCATATGTGGTGACAGGAGATATCATGACAGGTTCCACATGTAAGGACAGAATAAATTATGATAGGTGCAACATTTGAGGATAGGAGATATCATGACAAATGCAACACTTGGTACCGGGAGACATCATGACAGGTGCCACACATGGTGCCAGGAGACATCATGATGGGTGCCACATGTGGTGACGGGAATATCATGTAAGGTGCCCCATGTGGTGATGGGAGGAATCATGACAGGTGCCACATTTGGGGACAAATGATATATCATGACAGGTGCTACATGTGGTGATGGGAGGAATCATGACAGGTGCCACATGTGGGGAGAAGAGTTAGAATGACAGGTGCCACATGCGGTGACAGGAGACATCATGACAGGTGCCACATGTGGTGACAGAGGATAACATGACGGGTGCCACATGTGGGGACAGGAGATATCATGACAGGTGCCACATGAGGTGACCGGAGACATCATGACAGGTGCCATATGTGGGGACAGGAGACATCATGACAAGTGCCCCATGTGGGGACAGGAGACATCATGACAGGTGCCACATGAGGGGACAGGAGATATCATTACAGGCTCCACATGTAGGGACAGATTAAATTATGACCGGTGCCATATTTGGGGATAGGAGAAAGCATTACGGGTGCCACATGTAGGGACAGGAGATATCATGACAGGTGCCACATGAGGGGACAGGAGACATCATGACAGGAGCCACATGAGGGGACAGGAGACATCATGACAGCTGCCACATGAGGGGACAGGAGACATCATGACAAGTGCCCCATGTTGGGAGAGGAGACATCATGACAAGTGCCGCATGAGGGGACAGGAGACATCATGATAGGTGCCATATGAGGGGACAGGAGACATCATGATAGGTGCCACATGTGGGGACAGGAGATATCATGACAAGTGCCACATGTGGGGACAGGAGACATCATGTCAGGTGCCACATGAGGGGACAGGAGACAGCATGACAGGTGCCACATGTGGGGACAGGAGACATCATGACAGGTGCCCCATGTGGGGACAGGAGATATCATGACAGGTGCCACATGTGGTGACAAAGGATAACATGACGGGTGCCACATATGGGGTCAGAAGATATCCTGACAGGTGCTTCATGTAGGGACAGGATATATCATGGCAGGTGTCCCATGTGAAGGCAGGAGAAAGCATGACAGGTGCTTCATGTAGGGACAGAATATATCATGGCAGGTGTCCCACGTGAAGACAGGAGAAAGCATGACAAGTGCCACATGAGTTGACAGGAGACATCATGACAGGTGCAACATGTGGTGACAGGAGATATCATGACAGGTGCCACACTTGGTGCCTGGAGTAATAATGACAGGTGCCACACATGGTGATGAGAGACATCAGGATGACTGCCACATTTGGTGACGGGGATATCATGCCAGGTGTCACATGTGGTGACAGGAGACATCATGACAGGTGCCATATGTAGGGTCAGTAGATATCATGACAGGTGCCACATGTGGGGACAGGAGACACCATGAAAGGGGACCCATGTGGGGACAGGAAACATCATGACAAATGCCACATATGGGGACAGGAGATATCATTACAGACTCCGCATGTAAGGACAGATTAAATAATGACAGGTGCCACATTTGGGGATAGGAAAAGGCATTACAGGTGCCACATGTAGGGACAGGAGATTTCATGACAGGTGCCACATGAGGGGACGGGAGACATCATGACAGGTGCCATATGTGGGGACAGGAGACATCATGACAATTGCCACATGTGGGGACAGGAGACATTATGACAGGTGCCACATGAGGGGACAGGAGACATCATGACAGGTGCCCCATGTGGGAACAGGAGATATCATGACAATTGCCACATGTGGGGACAGGAGACATCATGACAGGTGCCACATGAGGGGACAAGAGACATCGTGACAGGTGCCCCATGTGGGGACAGGAGACATCATGATAGGTGCCATATGAGGGGACAGGAGACATCATGACAGGTGCCCCATGTGGGGACAGGAGAAAGCATGACAAGTGCCACATGTGGGGACAGGAGACATCATGACAGGTGCCCCATGTGGCGACAGGAGACATCATGACAAGTGCCACATGTGGAGACAGGAGACATCATGACAGGTGCACCATGTGGGGACATGAGACATCATGAGCGGTGCCACATGAGAGGACAGGATACATCATGACAGGTGCTCCATGTGGGGACAGGAAACATCATGACAGGTGCCGCATGTAGTAACAGGAGATATCATGACAAGTTCCACATGTAGGGACAGAATAAATTATGACAGGTGCCACATTTGGGGGTAGGAGATATCATGAAAAGGTGCCACACTTGGTGACGGGAGACATCTTGACAGGTGCCACACATAGTGATGTGAGCCATCATGTCAGGTGCCACATGTGGTGACAGGAGATATAATGCCAGGTGCCACATGTAGGGACAGGAGATATCATGACAGGTGCCCTTTGTGGGGACAGGAGAAAGCATGACGGGTGCCACATGTGGGGACAGGAGACATCATGACCGGTGCCACATTTGGGGACAGGAGACATCATGACAGGTGCCACATGTGGGGACAGGAGACATCATGACAAGTGCCACATATGGGGACAGGAGACATCATGACAGGTGTCACATGTGGTGACAGGAGATATCATAACAGGTTCCCCATGTAGGGACAGAATAAATTATGACAGGTGCCACATTTGGGGGGAGGAGATATCATGAAAAGGTGCCACACTTGGTGACGGGAGACATCTTGACAGGTGCCACACATAGTGATGTGAGCCATCATGTCAGGTGCCACATGTGGTGACAGGAGATATAATGCCAGGTGCCACATGTAGGGACAGGAGATATCATGACAGGTGCCACATGTGGGTACAGGAGACACCATGACAAGTGACCCATGTGGGGACAGGGGACATCATGACAGGTGCCCCATGTTGGGACAGGAGATATAATGGCCGGTGCCACATTTTGGGACAAGGGATAGCATGACGGGTGCCACAGTTGGAAACAGGAGATATCATGACATGTTCCACATATGGGGACAGAAGATATCATGAAGGATGCTACATGTAGGGACAGGAGATATCATGACAGGTGCCCTTTGTGGGGACAGGAGAAAGCATGACGGGTGCCACATGTGGGGACAGGAGACATCATGACCGGTGCCACATTTGGGGACAGGAGACATCATGACAAGTGCCACATATGGGGACAGGAGACATCATGACAGGTGTCACATGTGGTGACAGGAGATATCATAACAGGTTCCACATGTAGGGACAGTCATGACAAGTGCCACATGTGGAGACAGGAGACATCATGACAGGTGCCCCATGTGGGGACATGAGACATCATGAGCGGTGCCACATGAGAGGACAGGATACATCATGACAGGTGCTCCATGTGGGGACAGGAAACATCATGACAGGTGCCGCAGGTAGTGACAGGAGATATCATGACAAGTGCCACATGTGGGGACAGGAGACATCATGACAGGTGCCATATGAGGGGACAGGAGACATCATGACAGGTGCCCCATGTGGGGACATGAGACATCATGAGCGGTGCCACATGAGAGGACAGGATACATCATGACAGGTGCTCCATGTGGGGACAGGAAACATCATGACAGGTGCCGCAGGTAGTGACAGGAGATATCATGACAAGTGCCACATGTGGGGACAGGAGACATCATGACAGGTGTCACATGTGGTGACAGGAGATATCATAACAGGTTCCACATGTAGGGACAGAATAAATTATGACAGGTGCCACATTTGGGGATAGGATATATCATGACAGGTGCCACACTTGGTGCCAGGAGATATCATAACAGGTGCCACAC
Organism: Mizuhopecten yessoensis; assembly: GCF_002113885.1. Lineage (NCBI taxonomy): Eukaryota > Metazoa > Mollusca > Bivalvia > Pectinida > Pectinidae > Mizuhopecten > Mizuhopecten yessoensis. The sequence continues at coordinate 153,597 of NW_018408266.1, forward strand.
ATGGTGATGAGAGACATCATGATGGGTGCCACATGTGGTGATGGTAGATATCATGAAAGGTGCCACATGTGGGGACAGGAGACATCATGGCAGGTGCCCCATGTGGGGACAGGAGATATCATGGCAGGTGCTCCATGTGGGGACAGGAGATATGACGACAGGCTACACATGTTGTTCTCTAAATGTTTCGATTTCCACAGCACTACTGGTGCTTTTACCTCCAGTTTTCTTTGAAGAATCATATCTTATTAATTGTCTTAGTGAAACCTCAGTTCCTGTCGGTGGCTTTTCATATGTTGTCGTATGTATTAATGCTATAGTATTTAAATATATCTCGAACTTATTCCAGATATTTGTTCGAACACATCATTTCACATTCAGATATAATGATATGTTGTCTTTGAATATCATGTTAACAAAACTATTGCAGCAAATGATAATACAGCTTCCTACATTTTCAACTGTATTTGACAGTATCCTCCTTTATTAAGCTACTTTCCAACTAATCACTTGGTTTCTACATTTTGCTAGCTCCCTGTTTTATTTATTTTACATCCTCTCTTCTTTCTTATTTTACTAAATTAGTATTTCACTCTTTATTTTAACTTTGTATTTCAGTTGCCCATTTCCGTTCTAATGTTTTATAACTTCTTTCGTGTTTCTACTAATCTTTACAGCTTTCCTCTTCTATTCTTCAGTTTTATAGTTTCCAGTTTTTCCTATTTATAGCTGTACGTGTATTTCTTCCCTGTTCTGTAGTACTGATGTGACTTCACTATCCCTTGTATGTTTAGTTTCATTCTTTACTCTATTGTGACTTCGCTCTTCTTCCCTGCTATATTCTATATTATTTCCCTTTTTCTAATCTTTATGTCTCCTTTTCTTTTCGGCTTTTTTACATTTCCTGTCTTTTTCATATTCTAAATTTCTTGCATATTCCCGTGGAGTTTCTTGTTTATATGACAGTCAAAATGATTATTATTATATTAGAGAAACTATTGAATCGGCAACCCATGTCTTTGATAAAAAAAAATAAAAAAATAGCAAATATAACACTTGATGTGGATTTTTAATTTGTTAAACAAATCTGGAATAATTAGTACAAAATATAGATATATGTCAACCCTATTGTAAAAACACATTGATCAGATACCTCTAATAAACAGTAGGTATATATGTAAGGAAGAAATAAAACACTTATATATTATGCACCGACCGTTGCACCACGTGCACACAATATGTTATTGTTCAGTTAAGACAAAAGGGACATAACTACATATAGAAAAAAATACCTGTGTACCCATGATAACAGAAGTATAATCATATTTATTACAGAATCGATCTCTGTATTTCGTCAAAAAAATAATCTCACATTAATCGCATTTTGGAAAACATAGTCCGGGATTTTTTAAAAGTTAGTGTGAATTACCTAGGGACGATACAGAAAGTCGTGTAAGATATGTCGTTGATGCGAGACGAAATTAAGTGGACAGCTGACCGAATTAAAATAACACTGACGTCATATCCGTTAACACGTAAACATAATAATGGCGTCATATCTGTTAACATGCAAACATAAAACATAACAATGACGTCATATCCGCTAACAACTTAACATCACAATAACACTAGGTCCATTTACTTCTTACATCACATATAATCATGACGTCATATGTAAATTGTAACGTAACAGAACAACATATTAGTAAACCCATAACTTATCTAATACCATCAATATGGTAACATTTATTTCCTTACATAAGAACATACAAAATGTTCTCGTCATAAAGAGTGTGTAATCCCAATATCAATATCATTTGTAAATGTTAAGTACTAGTAATATCCCGGGACGAAAAAATCCTCATTTTGGAATATACACTGCTTTTTCACTCCTCCTTTCGTAGAATGTCTACCTCTTTCCCCCCCATTTTTAGGACATTTTAAAATGCGAATGATATTGAATTGTTTTTTAAGATAAAAAAAAAAATTACTTCAGATTTCGTGGGAAAAGTCACGAAAATGGTTCACGTAAAATACCCCCCC